>NC_059208.1:19951292-20111292 GCF_020615455.1 Coregonus clupeaformis
ACAGGATATTAACATGGTCTCTGTGTATAGTCATGTTGTGTATCTACAGTACTGGATATTAACATGGCCTTTATGTGTATAGTCATGTTGTGTATCTACAGTACAGGATATTAACATGGCCTTTATGTGTATAGTCATGTTGTGTATCTACAGTACAGGATATTAACATGGCCTTTATGTGTATAGTCATGTTGTGTATCTACAGTACAGGATATTAACATGGCCTCTGTGCATAGTCATGTTGTGTATCAACAGTACAGGATATTAACATGGCCTCTGTGTGTATAGTCATGTTGTGTATCTACAGTACAGGATATTAACATGGCCTCTGTGTATAGTCATGTTGTGTATCTACAGTACAGGATATTAACATGGCCTTTATGTGTATAGTCATGTTGTGTATCTACAGTACAGGATATTAACATGGCCTTTATGTGTATAGTCATGTTGTGTATCTACAGTACAGGATATTAACATGGCCTTTATGTGTATAGTCATGTTGTGTATCTACAGTACAGGATATTAACATGGCCTCTGTGTATAGTCATGTTGTGTATCTACAGTACAGGATATTAACATGGCCTCTGTGTGTATAGTCATGTTGTGTATCTACAGTACAGGACATTAACATGGTCTCTGTGTATAGTCATGTTGTGTATCTACAGTACTGGATATTAACATGGCCTCTGTGTATAGTCATGTTGTGTATCTACAGTACAGGATATTAACATGGCCTCTGTGCATAGTCATGTTGTGTATCTACAGTACAGGATATTAACATGGTCTCTATGTGTATAGTCATGTTGTGTATCTACAGTACAGGATATTAACATGGCCTCTGTGTATAGTCATGTTGTGTATCTACAGTACAGGATATTAACATGGCCTTTATGTGTATAGTCATGTTGTGTATCTACAGTACAGGATATTAACATGGCCTTTATGTGTATAGTCATGTTGTGTATCTACAGTACAGGATATTAACATGGCCTCTGTGTATAGTCATGTTTTGTATCTACAGTACTGGATATTAACATGGCCTTTATGTGTGTAGTCATGTTGTGTATCTACAGTACAGGATATTAACATGGCCTTTATGTGTATAGTCATGTTGTGTATCTACAGTACTGGATATTAACATGGCCTTTATGTGTATAGTCATGTTGTGTATCTACAGTACAGGATATTAACATGGCCTCTGTGCATAGTCATGTTGTGTATCTACAGTACAGGATATTAACATGCCCTCTGTGTATTGTCATGTTGTGTATCTACAGTACAGGATATTAACATGGCCTCTGTGTATAGTCATGTTGTGTATCTACAGTACAGGATATTAACATGGCCTTTATGTGTATAGTCATGTTGTGTATCTACAGTACAGGATATTAACATGGCCTTCATGTGTATAGTCATGTTGTATATCTACAGTACAGGATATTAACATGGCCTTTATGTGTATAGTCATGTTGTGTATCTACAGTACAGGATATTAACATGGCCTTTATGTGTATAGTCATGTTGTGTATCAACAGTACAGGATATTAACATGGCCTCTGTGTGTATAGTCATGTTGTGTATCTACAGTACAGGATATTAACATGGTCTCTGTGTATAGTCATGTTGTGTATCTACACTACAGGATATTAACATGGCCTCTGTGTATAGTCATGTTGTGTATCTACAGTACAGGATATTAACATGGCCTCTGTGTATAGTCATGTTGTGTATCTACAGTACAGGATATTAACATGGCCTTTATGTGTATAGTCATGTTGTGTATCTACTGTACAGGATATTAACATGGCCTTTATGTGTATAGTCATGTTGTGTATCTACAGTACAGGATATTAACATGGCCTTTATGTGTATAGTCATGTTGTGTATCTACAGTACAGGATATTAACATGGCCTTTATGTGTATAGTCATGTTGTGTATCTACAGTACAGGATATTAACATGGCCTCTGTGCATAGTCATGTTGTGTATCTACAGTACAGGATATTAACATGGCCTTTATGTGTATAGTCATGTTGTGTATCAACAGTACAGGATATTAACATGGCCTCTGTGTGTATAGTCATGTTGTGTATCTACACTACAGGATATTAACATGGCCTCTGTGTATAGTCATGTTGTGTATCTACACTACAGGATATTAACATGGCCTCTGTGTATAGTCATGTTGTGTATCTACAGTACAGGATATTAACATGGCCTCTGTATAGTCATGTTGTGTATCTACAGTACAGGATATTAACATGGCCTCTGTGTATAGTCATGTTGTGTATCTACAGTACAGGATATTAACATGGCCTTTATGTGTATAGTCATGTTGTGTATCTACAGTACAGGATATTAACATGGCCTTTATGTGTATAGTCATGTTGTGTATCTACAGTACAGGATATTAACATGGCCTTTATGTGTATAGTCATGTTGTGTATCTACAGTACAGGATATTAACATGGCCTTTATGTGTATAGTCATGTTGTGTATCTACAGTACAGGATATTAACATGGCCTTTATGTGTATAGTCATGTTGTGTATCTACAGTACAGGATATTAACATGGCCTCTGTGTATAGTCATGTTGTGTATCTACAGTACAAGATATTAACATGGTCACTGTGTATAGTCATGTTGTGTATCTACAGTACAGGATATTAACATGGCCTCTGTGTATAGTCATGTTGTGTATCTACAGTACAGGATATTAACATGGCCTCTGTGTATAGTCATGTTGTGTATCTACAGTACAGGATATTAACATGGCCTTTATGTGTATAGTCATGTTGTGTATCTACAGTACAGGATATTAACATGGCCTTTATGTGTATAGTCATGTTGTGTATCTACAGTACAGGATATTAACATGGCCTTTATGTGTATAGTCATGTTGTGGATCTACAGTACAGGATATTAACATGGCCTTTATGTGTATAGTCATGTTGTGTATCTACAGTACAGGATATTAACATGGCCCCTGTGTATAGTCATGTTGTGTATCTACAGTACAGGATATTAACATGGCCTCTGTGTATAGTCATGTTGTGTATCTACAGTACAGGATATTAACATGGCCTTTATGTGTATAGTCATGTTGTGTATCTACAGTACAGGATATTAACATGGCCTCTGTGTATAGTCATGTTGTGTATCTACAGTACAGGATATTAACATGGCCTCTGTGTGTATAATCATGTTGTGTATCTACAGTACAGGATATTAACATGGTCTCTGTGTATAGTCATGTTGTGTATCTACAGTACAGGATATTAACATGGCCTTTATGTGTATAGTCATGTTGTGTATCTACAGTACAGGATATTAACATGGTCTCTGTGTATAGTCATGTTGTGTATCTGTTTATCTGCTGCAGGGGTGGGGAACTTTGAAGGGGGTGGGGGCCACAAAACATCTGATCTCATCATGAGAGGCCGCAGTGTTTTGCGGGTCTGACCTCATCATGAGGGGCAGCAGTGTTTTGCGGGTCTGACCTCATCATTAGGGGCCGCAGTGTTTTGCGGGTCTGACCTCATCATGATGGGCCGCAGTGGCTCGCGGGTCTGATCTCATCATTAGGGTCTGCGTACACACATCCATACCCACACATGCAGTCAGAGCCGGCCTTAGCCTTTTGGGGGCCCTTGTCCCTAGCCTTTTGGGGGCCCTTGTCTTTAGCCTTTTTGGGGGCCCTTGGCCCTAGCCTTTTGGGGGCCCTTGTCCCTAGCCTTTTGGGGGCCCTTGTCTTTAGCCTTTTGGGGGCCCTTGGCCCTAGCCTTTTGGGGGCCCTTGGCCCTAGCCTTTTGTGGGCCCTTGGCCCTAGCCCTTTGGGAGCCCAACATGTTGTTGCCCCTCCCCCTAACTTGCGAGAAAACATTTTAGCGACCGCCTCTTGACAGTCGAGAAAAAAATGTGAAGTCTCTTGCAATTGTGTTTGTAGAAGCTGTATTATAGTAGTTCTCTGTGTGTGTCTCTCGCCAGGACCTGGGCCTGGCCACGGTGTGGGAGGACCACCTGTCTTACGTGCTGTCCTCTGCCCTGGCGGCGTACGAGTTGGAGCGCTGCACGGGGACTTCCTGCGGTAACGAGGAGTTCCAGGACGCTGTGCGGAGGGCGGTGCCGGACGGACACACCTTCAAAGGTTTCCCCATCCACTTCCTGCACCACAACGCACGCAGAGCCTTCGCTACCTGCCTCAGGTTACTATAGCAACGCATCGCAACACCTAATGTTTCCAGCTTATAGACACGTCACAGTTTTATAAGTTGTTCAGATAAGTTACGAGCTGAAGAACAGGAGAGGTGTGCGTTGTCATGGATACAGAAGTGGTGTGTGTTGTCATGGATACAGAAGTGGTGTTGTAACTCAAATGAAATGTAATGTAAATGTAACTGTTGTTGTCTGGGCAGGTCTCCGTTCTGTGATGAGATAGTGTGTTGCCGTGGGGACCACGTGAGGCTGGCGGTGCGTGTCCGGGTGTTTGCGTACCCTGAGTCTGCCTGTGCTGTCTGGGTGATGTTCGCCTGCAAGTATCGTTCTGTACTCTGACCTCTAACCTCTGACACCCCCCCCCACCGCTGTCTAAGGCCATAGTAGCAACACCTTTACACCTTCCTCTTTTGTACAATATTGGAGGGCTGGGAATGACCAGGGACCTCACCATACAGTATTATCACCATACTTAGGTGCCGATACGATATGTATTGTGATTCTCACCATTATATAAGAATTGCAATTCGATAATGTGATTTTATTGCGATTTACATTGTCCAAACATATAATAACATATACTATCCCGATATGTAACTATCGATTTTTTTCCCCCCAACACTACAATATTGAAAGGTTTTATATTTGTAGTCTTAAAGACTTTGTTTACTATATGAGATTGTATTTATAGCTACATATATTTTTTGTAAATAAATTAATGACTTTTTAAATTGAGTGAGTTTGAATTGGAATTTGAATGAAATTGATTCATTAGATTATTTTCCTGTTATCTAGTAAATCGGGTGTAATTAGTCTAGTGTAAGCCCTGGAAGGTTTGTAATAAACAGTGGATGTGTAACACATTGTTACACCACTAGATGGCGAGTGAAGACCAGCAGAGACAGTGAAGTTTGAAATGACTGAACTAAAGGCTCCATTCCTCCAGGAGCTGTTCAGTGTAATCACTGTCTAGAGAATATCAACACTCATCCTCTTCACATTCACATCTACCGCACTAACAAACATGTGGCTGATTCAAAAACACCTATTTAAACACTATTAGAACTAAGTCAATGGTATAGCAAAGGACTTTATGATTCAAACCACAAATAATAACTGAGGGATCTTATGACTTCCAGTAGCTGTTACTGTCCTTCCTAATAGTTTCCGAAGACAGTTGGCATCTCCAGAGCCTGTCTCTTTCATAAAAGGAATATTTCAATAAGAGGAAAGTAATGCACTCTGAACGGTTCTGTAATTACTATTTCATTATCTTATCAGCCCTCAATTAAACTGTAATGAGTGAGTCTCATTGGCTCTACTGGCTGTTATCAGCCCTCAATTAAACTGTGATGAGTGAGTCTCATTGGCTCTTCTGGCTGTTATCAGTCCTCAATTAAACTGTAATGAGTGAGTCTCATTGGCTCTACTGGCTGTTATCAGTCCTCAATTAAACTGTGATGAGTGAGTCTCATTGGCTCTACTGGCTGTTATCAGCCCTCAATTAAACTGTGATGAGTGAGTCTCATTGGCTCTTCTGGCTGTTATCAGTCCTCAATTAAACTGTAATGAGTGAGTCTCATTGGCTCTACTGGCTGTTATCAGTCCTCAATTAAACTGTAATGAGTGAGTCTCGTTGGCTCTACTGGCTTTTATCAGGCCTCAATTAAACTGTGATGAGTGAGTCTCATTGGCTCTACTGGCTGTTATCAGTCCTCAATTAAACTGTGATGAGTGAGTCTCATTGGCTCATTGGTGTTGGTACAGATCTTAATGTATTATAACAGTTAGATGTTAACTGGTTCCTCTCAGTTATCTGTGGTCAGAAGATGAACTAAGAGAGTTCCCTGGCTCAATGCCAGGCGTTTAACTTAGCTGTCAAAACTTTTAGGACCAATGAATGAAGGCTAATAAACGCTAGTGGAAATAAATAGGCTGATATTTTCACGTAAATGTAGAATGTGGATTAATAATCACTGAAATAAATGTTATATGCTATTATTACCAAAATCATAATGAATCATTTTTTTTCTCAAAAAACTTGTGTTTGAATTAGATTTTATAGTTCATGAAATAATGATCACAATAACACATTAAACCATACCGACATGATTATTTTATAAAAACCCTTCTGGTTAAAGGGCTCTCCATCATACCTCTATATATATCTATGTAGAGCCTAACATAAGCTTTATAGACCTTCAAAGACACTTCATTTAGGCTTTATAGACAGTTCATAGATGCTCAATATCCCCACCATCTCTAATTAATCTCACAACTATTAAAACAAAGTGCAACACATACACCATGTTATCTTCTCTAGGTTCATATGGAAATCAGGTAGATGATCTATAAGTTCAGCTTTAAAGAGACCAGGGATTGCTCCGTTGTCACGACTTCGGCCGAGGCTGCCTCCTCCCCTCCTTGTTCGGGCAGGCTTCGGCCGAGGCTGCCTCCTCCCCTCCTTGTTCGGGCAGGCTTCGGCGTTCGTCGTCACCAGAGTACTAACCACTGCCGCCCCAATCATCATCACAATTGTCTTGTCTCGTTATCACACACACCTGGTTCTATTCCCCTAATTAGTCTGTGTATAAGTGTTCCCTCTGCCCCCTTGTCCTTGTGGGTGATTATTTGTGAAGGTTAATTAAGCTTTTGTGAAGGTTAGTGGAGCTCGTGTATTTTGTATCGACGGGAGTATTTTCCCGTGTGCCTTGTATTTTCCAGTGCACCTGTTTTTTGCCCTGGAGTGTGTTTGACGCAGTTCTGTGTAAACCTGTATTTTGCGGATTAAAGCCGGTTCTTCTGTGATTTACCCTCCTGCGCCTGACTCCTTCAACACCACCACATCACATCCGTATATACATTACCTCTGATTTACATCCTGACCTCTGCTGCTGTGGAGACTAACTGGACCCTGTAATAACCATACCTTCAATTAGCTCTTGCGAATCAATGGCCTTCAATTTACATTTACGTCATTTAGCAGACGCTCTTATCCAGAGCGACATACAAATAGGTGCATTCACCTTATAGCCAGTGGGATAACCACTGGGGGGGGGGGGTAGAAGGATTACTTTATCCTATCCCAGGTATTCTTTAAAGAGGTGGGGTTTCAAATGTCTCCGGAAGGTGGTGAGTGACTCCGCTGTCCTGGCGTCGTGAGGGAGCTTGTTCCACAATTGGGGTGCCAGGGCAGCGAACAGTTTTGACTGGGCTGAGCGGGAACTATGCTTCCGCAGAGGTAGGGGAGCCAGCAGGCCAGAGATGGATGAACGCAGTGCCCTCGTTTGGGTGTAGGGACTTCAATTAGTACTGACCAATCAATGAGCTAATAGCAGAATGAGCCTGATGGACTGTGGGTAGCTGCCAGCCCATATCGATTTACTTCAAACCAATTAGTATTTTTCCAGAGCTGTGAAGGAGGATTGTTCTGATTGTTCCCTACACCATCTGGTGTGAACCGAGCAGCACATCGACCGTCTCGTGTGAACTTCCTGCTCCTGTTGTTATATCCAGATGCCGTATCTTCATTTGATCATCCTGTTGTTATATACAGATGCCGTATCTTCATTTGATCATCCTGTTGTTATATACAGATGCCGTATCTTCATTTGATCATCCTGTTATATCCAGATGCCGTATCTTAATTTGATCATCCTGTTATTATATACAGATGCCGTATCTTCATTTGATCATCCTGTTGTTATATCCAGATGCCGTATCTTCATTTGATCATCCTGTTATATACAGATGTTGTATCTTCATTTGATCATCCTGTTGTTATGTCCAGATGCCGTATCTTCATTTGATCATCCTGTTGTTATATCCAGATGCCGTATCTTCATTTGATCATCCTGTTATATACAGATGCCGTATCTTCAGTTGATCATCCTGTTGTTATATACAGATGCCGTATCTTCATTTGATCATCCTGTTGTTATATATAGATGCCGTATTTTCATTTGATCATCCTGTTTTTATATACAGATGCCGTATCTTCATTTGTTTCATCCTGTTGTTATATTCAGATGCCGTATCTTCATTTGATCATCCTGTTGTTATATCCAGATGCCGTATCTTCATTTGATCATCCTGTTGTTATATACAGATGCCGTATCTTCATTTGATCATCCTGTTGTTATATCCAGATGCTGTATCTTAATTTGATCATCCTGTTGTTATATCCAGATGCCGTATCTTCATTTGATCATCCTGTTGTTATATACAGATGCCGTATTTTCATTTGATCATCCTGTTGTTGCTGCAAATGCTAACTTGTGATATATACAATGTTTAAAAAGGCTTCTAAAGTTTGTAATTTCCACTTTAAAATTTCAGACCTCATTTGCCCTAACGAAAATTTTTATCAACCCCTACAAAAAATGTCTTGTTGTTTTGGCTCTGTACTCCAGCACTTTGGATTTGAAATGACCTAATGACTGAGGTTAAAGTGAAGATTGTCAGCTTTAATTTGAGGGTATTTTTATCCATATCGGGTGAACCGTTTAGAAATTACAGAACTTATTGTACACAGTCCCCTCATTCTAGGGGACCAAAAGTATTGGGTCAAATTCACTTATGTATATTAAAGTAGTAAAAAGTATTTGGTCCCATATTCATAGCACGCAATGACTACATCAAGCTTGTGACTCTAGGACACATTTGTTGGATGCATTTGCTGTTTGTTTTGGTTGTGTTTCAGGTTATTTTGTGCCCGATAGAAATGAATGGTAAATAATGTATTGTGTCATTTTGGAGTCACTTTTATTGTAAATAAGAATAGAATATGTTTCGAAACACTTCTACATTAATGTGGATGTTACCATGGTTACGGATCATCCTGAATTTGTAAGTCGCTCTGGATAAGAGCGTCTGCTAAATGACGTAAATGTAAATATAAATGTTAATCGTGAATAACGATGAGAGAGAAAGTTACAGATGCACAAATATCATACCCCCCCCAAAAAATACTAGCCTCCCCTGTTATTGTAATGGTGAGTAGTGATGGTATGTTTGATACCGGAGCTCCGGGGCATGTGTTGAAACCGAAAAAGCAGTTTACTTCGAAGCAGTGTGCCGATGCGTGTATCACTTTATCAGAAGTACGTCATGTCATCAATGACGTCCGAAGCTTCGTTTGATCACATGATTTTTCTAACCGTGTGTTGAAAAACGCGAGATCCGACTGATGCCATAGATTCTGTTTTTGAAAACTAGCTAGAAGGGAAGCAAGAACTGATTCTAGGCTACTTAAGGCAGTGATTTACCGCTGCGCCACAGAGTTCTGATAAATAGTGGAGGAAAAAAAGATATCGTAATCAATCGCTGCTATTTATTCCTGACCAGTAGATGTCACTAAAGTGCATTTTTACTCTATAATGAAGCTCCGAGTAATGAACCGCTTTTCAGCACAGTATTTGGTGAAAAGCTCCGAAGCCTTCAGAAAAGCCTCGGTGTCCCAGCACTAATGGTGAGAGGTTAGCATGTCTTGGGGCTATGATATTTATACTATACTATATACTATATTTATACTATTATATATAATTTTTTATACTTGATATTTGGGGGTCTGTAGCTAGGTTATCATCCAATTGGCGACAGATTTTAATGCGAATATTCTCAAATCCGCATAAAACAATATGCGCATTGTCCCACCAGAGATTTCCATCACATTGACTTGTTGCAGATAAAAATACCTTCTGTTGTTAAATTCCCATGTACCGAATAAACAATACAAGTTAGATGGGCTTCCATCGCATTTTCAACTCTGCTGATGGTTTTCTCACAAAAACTGTTGCTTTATATAATGGGTATGCCCACTCTGGTATTGGCCCATGTGCTCTAGACAACAGCATGCAGATACTAGTGCGCTGACGGCTCTATCTGCACGCTGTTGGCTAGAGCGCAAGTATAGCCTACATAATGAGATTATTATGGACAAAAGAGCAAGATCATTTTTATTTGTCAAATGGCAGCCAAGCACTGATGATCATGTAACCAGAATAAGACTTTCGATATTTACTGGAAAGGAGCATTTAATCTCATTACCGTGCACTTTCACCACCCTGTGAAGTTCATCATAATTGATTTAATCTGTAGCCCTAATAAACTGCATGGTTTCCTGACTAGTCATAGTGGGAGGACCACACACCATGTCATCGTGTGACTCCAAGTTTTCTTCAATATGATGGTTATTACATCAATATTTGCGCATTAAAAGCGTTTCTCGCATAATTCATTTTTCCGACACAAAAAGATCCCACCTTGTCAAGCGTATTATGTTTTGTAGACATTTGGAAAGTTTACGAAACATGTTCTGTTTCACTCAGGCCTCTCATTGCATTTTTTATCCGACATGTACTTTACTTGCATAAAAAAGGTTGGCTGGAAACCTGGTTTGTGACTTTCTCACTCATTATTCACGATTCATTCAGCATTATCCATAATCATGGTAGCATCCACATTAATGTAGAAGTGAATATTCTTATTTACAATAAAAGTGACTCCAAACTGACAATACATTATGTACCATTCATTTCTATCGGGCACAAAATAACCTGAAACACAACCAAAACAAACTGCAAATGCATCCAACAAATGTTTACTTGAGTCACAAGCTTGATGTAGTCATTGCGTTCTATGAATATGGGTCCAAATACTTTTTACTACTTTAATACACATTTAAGTGAATTTGTCCCAATATTTTTGGTCCCCTAGAATGGGGGGGACTATGTACAAAAAGTAACTGAAAGGTTGCCTAGCTGTTAAGAGCGTTGGGCCAGTAACTGAAAGGTTGCTGGTTCGAATCTCTGAGCCGATAAGGTGAAAAATCTGTTGTTGTGCAAGGCACTTAACCCTAATTGCTCCTGCAAGTTGCTCTGGATAAGACCATCTGCTAAATCAGGGATCTATTTCAGATGTATTTTCCTCTCTGCAGAAAGTAGTGATGCACTGCCCAATCTAAAACCCCGTTAATGCAGGCAGGCCACAGTCATAAGTGTGTCCCAAATGGCACCCTATTCGTAGTGCACTACTTTGGTCCCGGGTCCATAGGGCTCTGTTATAAAGTAGTGCACTATGGAGGGTATAGGGTGCCATTCGGGGAGCAACTATAATGGAGACACTTAAGTGACACATTGACTTTACAGCAGTTCCAGACCACAATCACAAAACATTATTTGGTGCTTTTCTGTGAAAAGCTAAATTGATCTGTAATTGTAATGACCTTCCTTGAAAAGGCCTGTCTGTAACTGGAAAACAACCCTGGAGTACAGCCAGGAGCAAACAGACTACATGATTCCTCATACTGTGAACTGTTCTGTCACCTACATGATTCCTCATACTGTGAACTGTTCTGTCACCTACATGATTCCTCATACTGTGAACTGTTCTGTCACCTACATGATTCCTCATACTGTGAACTGTACTGTCACCTACATGATTCCTCATACTGTGAACTGTTCTGTCACCTACACGATTCCTCATACTGTGAACTGTTCTGTCACCTACATGATTCCTCATACTGTGAACTGTACTGTCACCTACATGATTCATCATACTGTGAACTGTACTGGTACCTACATGATTCCTCATACTGTGAACTGTTCTGTCACCTAGATGATTCCTCATACTGTGAACTGTACTGTCACCTACATGATTCCTCATACTGTGAACTGTTCTGTCACCTACATGATTCCTCATACTGTTAACTGTACTGTCACCTACATGATTCCTCATACTGTGAACTGTACTGTCACCTACATGATTCCTCATACTGAGAACTGTAATGTTACCTACATGATTCATCATACTGTGAACTGTTCTGTCACCTACATGATTCCTCATACTGTGAACTGTACTGTCACCTACATGATTCATCATACTGTGAACTGTACTGGTACCTACATGATTCCTCATACTGTGAACTGTTCTGTCACCTAGATGATTCCTCATACTGTGAACTGTACTGTCACCTACATGATTCCTCATACTGTGAACTGTTCTGTCACCTACATGATTCCTCATACTGTTAACTGTACTGTCACCTACATGATTCCTCATACTGTGAACTGTACTGTCACCTACATGATTCCTCATACTGAGAACTGTAATGTTACCTACATGATTCATCATTTGGGAGTGTGAGCGAGTGTATGTTCAGTATTTGTGTTTGTGTGAGAGAGTGTGTGTGTCTGTTCAGTAGGCTATTTGTGTTGTTGCCAAAGATGCATAGTACTCTCCACTTGATATGGAGGAGATAAACATAGTACTCTCCACTTGATATGGAGGAGATAAACATAGTACTCTCCACTTGCTATGGAGGAGATAAACATAGTACTCTCCACTTGCTATGGAGGAGATAAACATAGTACTCTTCACTTGATATGGAGGAGATAAACATAGTACTCTCCACTTGCTATGGAGGAGATAAACATAGTGCTCTCCACTTGATATGGAGGAGATAAACATAGTACTCTCCACTTGACATGGAGGAGATAAACATGGTACTCTCCACTTGCTATGGAGGAGATAAACATAGTACTCTCCACTTGCTATGGAGGAGATAAAAATAGTACTCTCCACTTGCTATGGAGGAGAAACATAGTACTCTCCACTTGACATGGAGGAGATAAACATGGTACTCTCCACTTGCTATGGAGGAGATAAACATAGTACTCTCCACTTGCTATGGAGGAGAAACATAGTACTCTCCACTTGACATGGAGGAGAAAAACATGGTACTCTCCACTTGCTATGGAGGAGATAAACATAGTACTCTCCACTTGCTATGGAGGAGATAAACATAGTACTCTCCACTTGCTATGGAGGAGATAAACATAGTACTCTCCACTTGCTATGGAGGAGATAAACATAGTACTCTCCACTTGATATGGAGGAGATAAACATAGTACTCTCCACTTGATATGGAGGAGATAAACATAGTACTCTCCACTTGCTATGGAGGAGATAAACATAGTACTCTCCACTTGATATGGAGGAGATAAACATAGTGCTCTCCACTTGATATGGAGGAGATAAACATAGTGCTCTCCACTTGATATGGAGGAGATAAACATAGTACTCTCCACTTGATATGGAGGAGATAAACATAGTACTCTCCACTTGATATGGAGGAGATAAACATAGTACTCTCCACTTGATATGGAGGAGATAAACATAGTACTCTCCATTTGCTATGGAGGAGATAAACATAGTGCTCTCCACTTGACATGGAGGAAATAAACATTGCGACCGTCATTGTTTTACAGCAATAATTTCCTTCTGTTCTGAATGGTAGACCAAGGCTTTCCTTCTGTTTTGAATGGTATATCAAGGCTCCTCTGTTCTGAATGGTAAACCAAGGCTTTCCTTCTGTTCTAAATGGTAGACCAAGGCTTTCCTTCTGTTCTGAATGGTAGACCAAGGCTCTTCTGTTCGGGAAATGGTACACCAAGGCTTTCCTTCTGTTCTGAATGGTAGACCAAGGCTTTCCTTCTGTTCTGAATGATAAACCAAGGCTCTTCTGTTCTGAATGTTAAACCAAAGGCTCTTCTGTTCTGAATGGTAAACCAAGGCTTTCCTTCTGTTCTGAATGGTAAACCAAGGCTTTCCTTCTGTTCTGAATGGTAGACCAAGGCTTTCCTTCTGTTCTGAATGGTAGACCAAGGCTTTCCTTCTGTTCTGAATGGTAGACCAAGGCTTTCCTTCTGTTCTGAATGGTAGACCAAGGCTTTCCTTCTGTTCTGAATGGTAGACCAAGGCTCCTTCACGTTATCCCATATGTATAGTAGTTGGATAAACTTTACTAGTGAGCTCCACAAGAGGAGAGACAGAACTATTATTGTGGAAGAAAATGTAAAGGCTTCTCAGATAGACCAAAGCAGCATTTATTTTCACCCATTCTTAACCTTATTTACATATTTCATTTCTGCAACCAAATTAACATCGTCTGACTGCATGCCCTCTTTTCATTAGTGAACTAATAGATTTTAATCTATTGTTCTTTGCATTAATTTTCAAGCTCATCAAAATGTCACACCGTGGTTTGTCTGTCTGTCTGTCTGTCTGCCTATCTGTCTGTCTGTCTGTCTGCTGCCTATCTGCCTGCCTGCCTCTCTGCCTGTCTGCCTGTCTGCCTCTCTGCCTGCCTGCCTGCCTGCCTGCCTGTCTGTCTGTCTGTCTGTCTGTCTGTCTGTCTGTCTGTCTGTCTGTCTGTCTGTCTGTCTGTCTGTCTGTCTGTCTGTCTGTCTGTCTGTCTGTCTGCTTCCTGCCTGCCTGTCTCTAATTTTAGTGCTCTCCACAATAGGCCTGTGAGTAGAGAGGACAAAACTGCTTTCTCAAGCACTGCACTCTCCTCTCTTTATTGTCTGGAACAAAGCTAGTTTCTTCGTCCAAGGGGACCGTTTAGACAGACAGAGGAAAAGCAAGTCAAAGCACTTTAGTTTCATCTTTTTTTCTGTTTTCCTTTTTTTTGCAGGAAACTGCAGGAAAGGAAATAAATTACCGGAGCACACCTGAATATTATTTGAGCGCCCTTCCCTCCCCAGAAAACCAAATTACTCAGCATACTTATCACTTGCCGTAGCAAGACTGGTATTAAAGAAAACAATCAGAGAAGCTGGATTAATCTCTGACAGCAGCCTTATCTTCAAGCAGCACCTTTGTTATTTCCTGATGAGCTGCTGCTGTTCCTGCCACATTGTAGCACACCTCACTGCCCCCTTTCATCTCTCTATGGGCCCTTTCAGTTTATTACTAAACCTTGATTTGGGAAGAACAAAGAGAAAATGAAGGCAAACAATAAGGTCAGGCAATCTCCTCTCCTCCAGCAGCCAGCCAGTCAGTCAAACAGACAGACAGCCAGCCAGTCAGTCAAACAGACAGTCAGCCAGCCAGTCAGTCAAACAGACATTCAGTCAGCTAGTCAGTCAGTCAGTCAGTCAGTCAGTCTGCTAGTCAGTCAGACAGCCAGCCAGTCAGTCAGCTAGTCAGACAGCCAGCCAGCCAGTCAGCCAGCCAGCCAGCCAGTCAGTCAGTCAGTCAGTCATTCAGTCTGTCAGCTAGTCAGTCAGTCAGCCAGCCAGTCAGTCAGTCAGTCAGTCAGTCAGCCAGTCAGTCAGTCTGTCAGCTAGTCAGTCAGTCAGCCAGTCAGACAGTCAGTCAGTCAGACAGCCAGTCAGACAGCCAGTCAACCAGTCAGCCAGCCAGTCAGTCAGTCAGTGAGTCAGTCAATCAGCCAGCCAGTCAGTCAGTCAGTCAGCTAGTCAGTCAATCAGCCAGCCAGTCAGTCAGTCAGTCAGCTAGTCAGTCAGTCAGCTAGTCAGTCAGTCAGCCAGTCAGTCAGTCAGTGTATTAGGGCTGGGGGGCTCTGCAGGGCTGAGGAGGATGGGAGCTGGCAGCCAGTCAGTCAGTCAGTGTATTAGGGCTGGGGGGCTCTGCAGGGCTGAGGAGGATGGGAGCTGGCAGCCAGTCAGTCAGTCAGTGTATTAGGGCTGGGGGGCTCTGCAGGGCTGAGGAGGATGGGAGCTGGCAGCCAGTCAGTCAGTCAGTGTATTAGGGCTGGGGGGCTCTGCAGGGCTGAGGAGGATGGGAGCTGGCAGCCAGTCAGTCAGTCAGTGTATTAGGGCTGGGGGACTCTGCAGGGCTGAGGAGGATGGGAGCTGGCAGCCAGTCAGTCAGTCAGTGTATTAGGGCTGGGGGGCTCTGCAGGGCTGAGGAGGATGGGAGCTGGCAGCCAGTCAGTCAGTCAGTGTATTAGGGCTGGGGGGGCTCTGCAGGGCTGAGGAGGATGGGAGCTGCCAGCCAGTCAGTCAGTCAGTGTATTAGGGCTGGGGGACTCTGCAGGGCTGTGGAGGATGGGAGCTGGCAGCCAGTCAGTCAGTCAGTGTATTAGGGCTGGGGGGCTCTAAAGGGCTGAGGAGGATGGGAGCTGGCAGTCTGCCAGTCAGTCAGTCAGTGTATTAGGGCTGGGGGACTCTGCAGGGCTGAGGAGGATGGGAGCTGGCAGCCAGTCAGTCAGTCAGTGTATTAGGGCTGGGGGCTCTAAAGGGCTGAGGAGGATGGGAGCTGGCAGTCTGCCAGTCAGTCAGTCAGTGTATTAGGGCTGGGGGACTCTGCAGGGCTGAGGAGGATGGGAGCTGGCAGCCAGTCAGTCAGTCAGTGTATTAGGGCTGGGGGGCTCTGCAGGGCTGAGGAGGATGGGAGCTGGCAGCCAGTCAGTCAGTCAGTGTATTAGGGCTGAGGGGCTCTGCAGGGCTGAGGAGGATGGGAGCTGGCAGCCAGTCAGTCAGTCAGTGTATTAGGGCTGGGGGGCTCTGCAGGGCTGAGGAGGATGGGAGCTGGCAGTCTGCCAGTCAGTCAGTCAGTCAGTGTATTAGGGCTGGGGGGCTCTGCAGGGCTGAGGAGGATGGGAGCTGGCAGCCAGTCAGTCAGTCAGCCAGTCAGTCAGTCAGTGTATTAGGGCTGGGGGACTCTGCAGGGCGGAGGAGGATGGGAGCTGGCAGCCAGTCAGTCAGTCAGTGTATTAGGGCTGGGGGGCTCTGCAGGGCTGAGGAGGATGGGAGCTGGCAGCCAGTCAGTCAGTCAGTGTATTAGGGCTGGGGGGCTCTGCAGGGCTGAGGAGGATGGGAGCTGGCAGCCAGTCAGTCAGTCAGTGTATTAGTGCTGGGGGGCTCTAAAGGGCTGAGGAGGATGGGAGCTGGCAGCCAGTCAGTCAGTCAGTGTATTAGGGCTGGGGGGCTCTGCAGGGCTGAGGAGGATGGGAGCTGGCAGCCAGTCAGTCAGTCAGTGTATTAGGGCTGGGGGGCTCTAAAGGGCTGAGGAGGATGGGAGCTGGCAGCCAGTCAGTCAGTCAGTGTATTAGGGCTGGGGGGGGCTCTGCAGGGCTGAGGAGGATGGGAGCTGGCAGCCAGTCAGTCAGTCAGTGTATTAGGGCTGGGGGACTCTGCAGGGCGGAGGAGGATGGGAGCTGGCAGCCAGTCAGTCAGTCAGTGTATTAGGGCTGGGGGGCTCTGCAGGGCTGAGGAGGATGGGAGCTGGCAGCCAGTCAGTCAGTCAGTGTATTAGGGCTGGGGGGGGCTCTGCAGGGCTGAGGAGGATGGGAGCTGGCAGCCAGTCAGTCAGTCAGTGTATTAGGGCTGGGGGGGCTCTGCAGGGCTGAGGAGGATGGGAGCTGCCAGCCAGTCAGTCAGTCAGTGTATTAGGGCTGGGGGCTCTAAAGGGCTGAGGAGGATGGGAGCTGGCAGCCAGTCAGTCAGTCAGTGTATTAGGGGCTGGGGGGCTCTGCAGGGCTGAGGGAGGATGGGAGCTGGCAGCCAGTCAGTCAGTCAGTGTATTAGGGCTGGGGGGCTCTGCAGGGCTGAGGAGGATGGGAGCTGGCAGCCAGTCAGTCAGTCAGTGTATTAGGGCTGGGGGGCTCTGCAGGGCTGAGGAGGATGGGAGCTGGCAGCCAGTCAGTCAGTCAGTGTATTAGGGCTGGGGGCTCTGCAGGGCTGAGGAGGATGGGAGCTGGCAGCCAGTCAGTCAGTCAGTGTATTAGGGCTGGGGGGCTCTGCAGGGCTGAGGAGGATGGGAGCTGGCAGCCAGTCAGTCAGTCAGTGTATTAGGGCTGGGGGGCTCTGCAGGGCTGAGGAGGATGGGAGCTGGCAGGCAGGCATTGAACAGCTCTCTATAAACTGATTGACATATATCAACCTCCAGCCAAGGACCTTTGGCTGCTCTTCATATCAACCAGTGAGACGCTCCATCACCCCGCACGCTAGTCAGACAGGATGTGGAGTCTCAGAGGGCACCCCCCCATTCTAGGATGGCATTGTAGGTTGTATCAGGTCATTCAGGCAGGGTGCTGGGGGACTGGATTCTAGGATGTCAGTGTAGGTTGTATCAGGTCATTCAGGCAGGGTGCTGGGCTGGATTCTAAGATGTCAGTGTTTGTTGTATCAGGTCATTCAGGCAGGGTGCTGGGCTGGATTATTGGATGGCAGTGTAGGTTGTATCAGGTCATTCAGGCTAGGTGCTGGGCTGGATTATTGGATGTCAGTGTAGGTTGTATCAGGTCATTCAGGCAGGGTGCTGGGCTGGATTCTAGGATGGCAGTGTAGGTTGTATCAGGTCATTCAGGCAGGGTGCTGGGCTGGATTCTAGGATGTCAGTCAGGGGTTGTATCAGGTCATTCAGGCAGGGTGCTGGGCTGGATTCTAGGATGTCAGTGTAGGTTGTATCAGGTCATTCAGGCAAGGTGCTGGGCTGGATTCTACGATGTCAGTGTAGGTTGTATCAGGTCATTCAGGCAGGGTGCTGGGCTGGATTCTAGGATGTCAGTGTAGGTTGTATCAGCAGGTCATTCAGGCAAGGTGCTGGGCTGGATTCTAGGATGGCAGTGTTTGTTGTATCAGGTCATTCAGGCAGGGTGCTGGGCTGGATTCTAGGATGGCAGTGTAGGTTGTATCAGGTCATTCAGGCAGGGTGCTGGGCTGGATTCTAGGATGGCAGTGTTTGTTGTATCAGGTCATTCAGGCAAGGTGCTGGGCTGGATTCTAGGATGGCAGTGTAGGTTGTATCAGGTCATTCAGGCAAGGTGCTGGGCTGGATTCTAGGATGGCAGTGTTTGTTGTATCAGGTCATTCAGGCAAGGTGCTGGGCTGGATTCTAGGATGGCAGTGTTTGTTGTATCAGGTCATTCAGGCAGGGTGCTGGGCTGGATTCTAGGATGGCAGTGTTTGTTGTATCAGGTCATTCAGGCAGGGTGCTGGGCTGGATTCTAGGATGGCAGTGTTTGTTGTATCAGGTCATTCAGGCCAGGGTGCTGGGCTGGATTCTAGGATGTCAGTGTAGGTTGTATCAGGTCATTCAGGCAGGGTGCTGGGCTGGATTCTAGGATGTCAGTGTAGGTTGTATCAGGTCATTCAGGCAAGGTGCTGGGCTGGATTCTAGGATGTCAGTGTAGGTTGTATCAGGTCATTCAGGCAGGGTGCTGGGCTGGATTCTAGGATGTCAGTGTAGGTTGTATCAGGTCATTCAGGCATGGTGCTGGGCTGGATTCTAGGATGTCAGTGTAGGTTGTATCAGGTCATTCAGGCAGGGTGCTGGGCTGGATTCTAGGATGTCAGTGTAGGTTGTATCAGGTCATTCAGGCAGGGTGCTGGGCTGAATTCTAGGATGTCCGTGTAGGTTGTATCAGGTGTGATGGTGGGTTGTATTAAGGGGGGGAGGAGGTGTAGCAGATTGGTCTTCATAGCTCTCTCTTGACCCTGCTGCTACTCACCACTTGTCTTTGACAGCAGTTGTCACAAAGTGCTGAAACAGAAACCCAGCGTTTAAACTCAAAGAGCAGATCACAGTGATGTAGTGTAACACAGGCTTATTGGTTGAAGGATCATAGTTTGACCTTTCACCTTTGCTTACCTCTCTCTCTCTGCCACCCGTGCCAGCCTGCCGCCTGGACCTGTAATCTCTACAGACTACCACAGCCCCTCATCAGTCCAGTACTGACTGGTTCTCTGCAGACTACCACAGCCCCTCATCAGTCCAGTACTGACTGGTTCCCTGACTGTAGCCTTGGTGAATTCATTAGTCCAGTACTGACTGGTTCCCTGACTGTAGCCTTGGTGAATTCATTAGTCCAGTACTGACTGGTTCCTTGACTGTACCCTTGGTGTATTCATTAGTCCAGTACTGACTTGTATCCCTGACTGTAGCCTTGGTGAATTCATTAGTCCAGTACTGACTGGTTCCCTGACTGTAGCCTTGGTGAATTCATTAGTCCAGTACTGACTTGTATCCCTGACTGTAGCCTTGGTGAATTCATTAGTCCAGTACTGACTTGTATCCCTGACTGTAGCCTTGGTGAATTCATTAGTCCAGTACTGACTGGTTCCCTGACTGTAGCCTTGGTGAATTAATTAGTCCAATACTGACTGGTTCCCTGACTGTAGCCTTGGTGAATTCATTAGTCCAGTACTGACTGGTTCCCTGACTGTAGCCTTGGTGAATTCATTAGTCCAGTACTGACTGGTTCCCTGAATTGTAGCCTTGGTGAATTCATTAGTCCAGTACTGACTGGTTCCCTGACTGTAGCCTTGGTGAATTCATTAGTCCAGTACTGACTTGTATCCCTGACTGTAGCCTTGGTGAATTCATTAGTCCAGTACTGACTGGTTCCCTGACTGTAGCCTTGGTGAATTCATTAGTCCAGTACTGACTGGTTCCCTGACTGTAGCCTTGGTGAATTAATTAGTCCAATACTGACTGGTTCCCTGACTGTAGCCTTGGTGAATTCATTAGTCCAGTACTGACTGGTTCCCTGACTTTAGCCTTGGTGAATTCATTAGTCCAGTACTGACTGGTTCCCTGACTGTAGCCTTGGTGAATTCATTAGTCCAGTACTGACTGGTTCCCTGACTGTAGCCTTGGTGAATTCATTAGTCCAGACACCAGCCTGTCCTTAAAGCAGCCCAGCCAGGTAACACTGTTAGTTTGTCCTTAAAGCAGCCCAGCCAGGTAACACTGTTAGTTTGTGTTCAGCACTCATTGTTTGGTGTAGCATGCATGATTCTGATCATCAATCACACACAACACAAGCCATGGCTGTTAATGTGCTGCAGGGGGAGAGCAGTGATACACATGGAGTAGAGAGATGAATGGTGAGCTGGTGCTGGTGGAGGAGGAGAGTGGAGAGAGAGATGTCCTCTTGAAGGTCTGCAGTGACAGAGCCTTGTTGGTTATTCAGACCACTCCTACTACTCTCTATTTTTGTTTTAGGGGGGAGATCAGCTTTAATACTGCAGATAGATCGTAGTTTCCTTCAATGTAATTGTCTACATCATTTCCAATCTCCATAATATATATTAGTTTTTATATATATATACACACATACCCACAATTATATAAATATACATATACATACATATAAATACATACACATATACACTACCGGTCAAGGGTTTTTCTTTATTTTTACTATTTTCTACATTGTAGAATAATAGTGAAGACATCAAAACTTTGAAATAACACTTATGGAATCATGTAGTAACCAAAAAAGTGTTAAACAAATCAAAATATATTTTATACTTGAGATTCTTCAAATAGCCACCCTTTGCCTTGATGACAGCTTTGCACACTCTTGGCATTCTCTCAACCAGCTTCACCTGGAATGCTTTTCCAACAGTCTTGAAGGAGTTCCCACATATGCTGAGCACTTGTTGGCTGCTTTTCCTTCACCCTGCGGTCCGACTCATCCCAAACCATCTCAATTGGGTTGAGGTCGGGGGATTGTGGAGGCCAGGTCATCTGATGCAGCACTCCATCACTCTCCTTCCTGATAAAATAGCCCTTACACAGCCTGGAGGTATGTTGGGTCATTGTCCTGTTGAAAAACAAATGATAGTCCCACTAAGCCCAAACCAGATGGGATGGCGTACCGCTGCAGAATGCTGTGGTAGCCATGCTGGTTAAGTGTGCCTTGAATTCTATATAAATCACAGACAGTGTCACCAGCAAAGCACCCCCACACCATAACACCTCCTCCTCCATGCTTTACGGTGGGAAATACACATGTGGAGATCATCCGTTCACCCACACCGCGTCTCACAAAGACACGGCCATTTGAACCAAAAATCTCCAATTTGGACTCCAGACCAAAGGACACATTTCCACCGGTCTAATGTCCATTGCTCGTGTTTCTTGGCCCAAGCAGGTCTCTTCTTCTTATTGGTGTCCTTTAGTAGTGGTTTCTTTGCAGCAATTCGACCATGAAGGCCTGATTCACACAGTCCCCTCTGAACAGTTGATGTTGAGATGTGTCTGTTACTTGAACTCTGTGAAGCATTTATTTGGGCTGCAATTTCTGAGGCTGGTAACTCGAATGAACTTATCCTCTGCAGCAGAGGTAACTCTGGGTCTTCCATTCCTGTGGTGGTCCTCATGAGAGCCAGTTTCATCATAGCGCTTAATGGTTTTTGTGACTGCACTTGAAGGAAATTTCAAAGTTCTTGAAATGTTCCATATTGACTGACCTTCATGTCTTAAAGTAATGATGGACTGTCGTTTCTCTTTGCTTATTTGAGCTGTTCTTGCCATAATATGGACTTGGTCTTTTACCAAATAGGGTTATCTTCTGTATACCCCCCTACCTTGTCACAACACAACTGATTGGCTCAAACGCATTAAGAAGGAAATAAATTCCAAAAATTAACTTTTAACAAGGCACACCTGTTAATTGAAATGCATTCCAGGTGACTACCTCATGAAGCTGGTTGAGAGAATGCCAAGAGTGTGCAAAGCTATCAAGGCAAAGGGTGGCTATTTGAAGAATCTAAAATCTAAAATATATTTTGATTTGTTTAACACTTTTTTGGTTACTACATGATTCCATATATGTTATTTCATAGTTTTGATGTCTTCACTATTATTCTACAATGCAAAAAAAAGTTTAAAAAAAGAAAAACCCTAGAATGAGTAGGTCTGTCCAAACTTTTGACTGGTAGTGTATATATATACATATTTTTAAAATATATTTTCCTTTATTATTTTCCGCTAACCCTACCACCCCTCCCCTAATTGGAGTAAACTAATGAACAACAACACTAAGGCTTTCACTTCCAGCTTATACACACTATATAGATTTTACGGACACAATTGATTTTACAATGGTTATATTTTGTTTGTTTTTAGTCCTGTCCTTCCTCTACCTTCAACTTCTCCCATCTATATCTGATGTCCATCCAGTTTGATTTCTATTTGACATATATTTTTAACTGTGCTGTTTCACAGTATATTTTACTTTTGTTATCTTATTGTTATTAGTCCCACCCTTCAGCTCCATTCAACCCCTCCCATAGATCTCTTAACACCATCCATATTTGATTTCTATTTGTCATATATTTTTCAACTGTGCTGTGATGCTTCACAAAAGTTCTGAACCTTTCTATTCTCATAGTTTCTACATATGGTAAATTAAAGATAAACATTTTTGCTAAAAGTATTATTATATTATTGATCGATTGACTCTGACTTTTCAAATCACCCAGTATTGCTATCTGCAGAGTTAGCTCCAGGTAAATGTTGCAATTCTTCAGCCATTCCTGGACCTGTGACCAAAAACAAGCTACATATGGACAGTACCAAAATTAATTATCTAATGACTCTGTCTCTTCGCAGCAAAATTTGCAGAGCTTAAAAGGTTGTATCCCCCATATACAGTAGGGAGAACAAGTATTTGATACACTGCCGATTTTGCAGGTTCTCCTACTTACAAAGCATGTAGAGGTCTGTCATTTTTTATCATAGGTACCACTTCAACTGTGAGAGACAAAAATCCAGAAAATCACATTGTATGGTTTTTAAGTAATTCATTTGCATTTTATTGCATGACATAAGTATTTGATACATCAGAAAAGCAGAACTTAATATTTGGTACAGAAACCTTTGTTTGCAATTACAGAGATCATATGTTTCCTGTAGGTCTTGACCAGGTTTGCACACACTGCAGCAGGGATTTTGGCCCACTCCTCCATACAGACCTTCTCCAGATCCTTCAGGTTTCGGGGCTGTCGCTGGGCAATACGGACTTTCAGCTCCCTCTAAAGATTTTCTATTGGGTTCAGGTCTGGAGACTGGCAAGGCCACTCCAGGACCTTGAGATGCTTCTTACGGAGCCACTCCTTAGTTGCCCTGGCTGTGTGTTTCGGGTTGTTGTCATGCTGGAAGACCCAGCCATGACCCATCTTCAATGCTCTTACTGAGAGAAGGAGGTTGTTGGCCAAGATCTCGCGATACATGGCCCCATCCATCCTCCCCTCAATACGGTGCAGTCATCCTGTCCCCTTTGCAGAAAAGCATCCCCAAAGAATGATGTTTCCACCTCCATGCTTCACGGTTGGGATGGTGTTCTTGGGGTTGTACTCATCCTTCTTCTTCCTCCAAACACGGCGAGTGGAGTTTAAACCAAAAAGCTCTATTTTTGTCTCATCAGACCACATGACCTTTTCCCATTCCTCCTCTGGATCATCCAGATGATCATTGGCAAACTTCAGACGGGCCTGGACATGTGCTGGCTTGAGCAGGGGGACCTTGCGTGCGCTGCAGGATTTTAATCCATGACGGCATAGTGTGTTACTAATGGTTTTCTTTGAGACTGTGGTCCCAGCTCTCTTCAGGTCATTGACCAGGTCCTGCCGTGTAGTTCTGGGCTGATCCCTCACCTTCCTCATGATCATTGATGCCCCACGAGGTGAGATCTTGCATGGAGCCCCAGACCGAGGGTGATTGACCGTCATCTTGAACTTCTTCCATTTTCTAATAATTGCGCCAACAGTTGTTGCCTTCTCACCAAGCTGCTTGCCTATTGTCCTGTAGCCCATCCCAGCCTTGTGCAGGTCTACAATTTTATCCCTGATGTCCTTACACAACTCTCTGGTCTTGGCCATTGTGGAGAGGTTGGAGTCTGTTTGATTGAGTGTGTGGACAGGTGTCTTTTATACAGGTAACGAGTTCAAACAAGTGCAGTTAATACAGGTAATGAGTGGAGAACAGGAGGGCTTCTTAAAGAAAAACTACCAGGTCTGTGAGAGCCGGAATTCTTACTGGTTGGTAGGTGATCAAATACTTATGTCATGCAATAAATGTGGTCCTCTGTAGCTCAGCTGGTAGAGCACGGCGCTTGTAACGCCAAAGTAGTGGGTTCGATCCCCGGGACCACCCATACACAAAAAATAATGTATGCACGCACGACTGTAAGTCGCTTTGGATAAAAGCGTCTGCTAAATGGCATATTATATTATTATTATTATTATATAAAATGCAAATGAATTACTTAAAAATCATACAATGTGATTTTCTGGATTTTTGTTTTAGATTCCGTCTCTCACAGTTGAAGTGTACCTATGATAAAAATTACAAACCTCTACATGCTTTGTAAGTAGGAAAACCTGCAAAATCGGCAGTGTATCAAATATTTGTTCTCCCCACTGTATGTATACAGTGAGGGAAAAAAGTATTTGATCCCCGGCTGATTTTGTACGTTTGCCCACTGACAAAGAAATTATCAGTCTATAATTTTAATGGTAGGTTTATTTGAACAGTGAGAGACAGAATAACAACAAAAAAATCCAGAAAAACGCATGTCAAAAATGTTATAAATTGATTTGCATTTTAATGAGGGAAATAAGTATTTGACCCCCTCTCAATCAGAAAGATTTCTGGCTCCCATGTGTCTTTTATACAGTTAACGAGCTGAGATTAGGAGCACACTCTTAAAGGGAGTGCTCCTAATCTCAGTTTGTTACCTGTATAAAAGACACCTGTCCACAGAAGCAATCAATCAATCAGATTCCAAACTCTCCACCATGGCCAAGACCAAAGAGCTCTCCAAGGATGTCAGGGACAAGATTGTAGACCTACCCAAGGCTGGAATGGGCTACAAGACCATCGCCAAGCAGCTTGGTGAGAAGGTGACAACAGTTGGTGCGATTATTCGCAAATGGAAGAAACACAAAAGAACTGTCAATCTCCCCTCGGCCTGGGGCTCCATGCAAGATCTCACCTCGTGGAGTTGCAATGATCATGAGAACGGTGAGGAATCAGCCCAGAACTACACGGGAGGATCTTGTCAATGATCTCAAGGCAGCTGGGACCATAGTCACCAAGAAAACAATTGGTAACACACTACGCCGTGAAGGACTGAAATCCTGCAGCGCCCGCAAGGTCCCCCTGCTCAAGAAAGCACATATACAGGGCCGTCTGAAGTTTGCCAATGAACATCTGAATGATTCAGAGGAGACCTGGGTGAAAGTGTTGTGGTCAGATGAGACCAAAATCGAGCTCTTTGGCATCAACTCAACTCGCCGTGTTTGGAGGAGGAGGAATGCTGCCTATGACCCCAAGAACACCATCCCCACCGTCAAACATGGAGGTGGAAACATTATGCTTTGGGGGTGTTTTTCTGCTAAGGGGACAGGACAACTTCACCGCATCAAAGGGACGATGGATGGGGACATGTAGCGTCAAATCTTGGGTGAGAATCTCCTTCCCTCAGCCAGGGCATTGAAAATGGGTCGTGGATGGGTATTCCAGCATGACAATGACCCAAAACACACGGCCAAGGCAACAAAGGAGTGGCTCAAGAAGAAGCACATTAAGGTCCTGGAGTGGCCTAGCCAGTCTCCAGACCTTAATCCCATAGAAAATCTGTGGAGGGAGCTGATGGTTTGAGTTGCAAAATGTCAGCCTCGAAACCTTAATGACTTGGAGAAGATCTGCAAAGAGGAGTGGGACAAAATCCCTCCTGAGATGTGTGCAAACCTGGTGGCCAACTACAAGAAATGTAGAAAACTAAAAGTCTCCTTTTAAGTTCATAAACATCCTTATTGACTTATTATCTTATTGAATTATTATATTATTGACTTTTTATCTTATTGACTTATTATCTTATTGACTTTATTATCTTATTATCTTATTGACTTATTATCTTATTGACTTTATTATCTTATTGACTTATATTATCGACTTAATATCTTACTGACTTATTATCTTATTGACTTATTATCTTATTGACTTATTATCTTATTGACTTTATTATCTTATTGACTTTATTATCTTAGTGACCTTTTACCTTGTTTGTTTCTTTCTCCATTATCGCAGCTTTGTCATCACTCATCTCGAGGCTCGCTTTCAACTCCTTTATATCTTTACTGACTAATTCAAGAATGCCCAGTTTGTCATTTATCGAATGAAGAAAATAAAAGCTTAAATGGTCTGTGTCCGTCAAGGAGAAACCCTTCCCATCCTCTGTTCTGTTGGAGGAGATGGAGAGACAGAGGGGGCCCTTCCCATCCTCTGTTCTCTAAATGTCTTCTAACGAGAGAGAGAGTGAGAGAGAGTGTGAGAGAGTGAGAGAGGGTGAGAGAGAGAGTATCCTAAATGAAATGATAAAATATACAGACCACAAATTCCAATTGGCTATACTTTAACATCATCCTCAGCTCTGGCATCTTCCCCAATATTTGGAACCAAGGACTGAGGTATGAAAAAAATAATATATGCACTAACTGTAAGTCGCTCTGGATAAGAGCGTCTGCTAAATGACTAAAATGTAAATGTAATTACCCCAATCCACAAAAGTGGAGACAAATTTGACCCCAATAACTACCGTGGGATATGCGTCTTGGGAATCATACATTTCCTCAGTGAAAACAATGTACTGAGCAAATGTCAAATTGACTTTTTACAAAATTACCGTACGACAGACCACGTATTCACCCTGCACACCCTGCACACCCTAATTGACAAAGAAACTAACCAAAACAAAGGCAAAGTCTTCTCATGCTTTGTTGATTTCAAAAAAGCTTTTGACTCAATTTGGCATGAGGGTCTGCTATACAAATTGATGGAAAGTGGTGTTGGGGGAAAAACATACAAAGTTATAAAATCCATGTACACAAACAACAAGTCTGCTGTTAAAATTGGCAAAACATTTATTTCCATAGGACCGTGGGGTGAGACAGGGAAGCAGCATAAGCCACACCCTCTTCAACATATACAGCTTTGGAAAAAATGAAGAGACCACTGCAAAAATATAAGTTTCTCTGGTTTTACTATTTATAGGTATGTGTTTGGGTGAAAATAACATTTTTGTTTTATTCTATAAACTACTGACAACATTTCTCCCAAATTCCAAATAAAGGTAATGTCATTTAGAGCATTTATTTGCAGAAAATGACAACTGGTCAAAATAACAAAAAAGATGCAGTGTTGTCAGACCTCGAATAATGCAAAGAAAATAACTTCATGTTAATTTTTATACAACACAATACTAATGTTTTAACTTAGGAAGAGTTCAGAAATCAATATTTGGTGGAATAACCCTGATTTTCAATCACAGCTTTCATGCGTCTTGGCATGCTCTCCACCAGTCTTTCACATTGATGTTGGGTGACTTTATGCCACTCCTGGCGCAAAAATTCAAGCAGCTCGGCTTTGTTTAATGGCTTGTGACCATCCATCTTCCTCTTGATCACATTCAAGAAGTTTTCAATGGGGTTCAGGTCTGGAGATTGGGCTGGGCATGACAGGGTCTTGATCTGGTGGTCCTCCATCCACACCTTGATTGACCTGGCTGTGTGGCATGGCGCATTGTCCTGCTGGAAAAACCAATCCTCAGAGTTGGGGAACAATGTCAGAGCAAAAGGAAGCAAGTTTTCTTCCAGGACAACCTTGTACGTGGCTTGATTCATGTGTCCTTCACAAAGACAAATCTGCCCGATTCCAGCCTTGCTGAAGCACCCCCAGATCATCACCAATCCTCCAACAAATTTCACAGTGGGTGCGAGACACTGTGGCTTGTAGGCCTCTCCAGGTCTCCGTCTAACCATTAGACGACCAGGTGTTGGGCAAAGCTGAAAATTGGACTCATCAGAGAAGATGACCTTACTCCAGTCCTCTACGATCCAATCCTTATGGTATTTTGCAAACCTCAGCCTGGCTCTTCTTTGCTTCTCATTGATGAAGGGCTTTTTCTAGCTTTGCACGACTTCAGCCCTGCCCCTAGGAGCCTGTTTCGAACTGTCCTCGCCATGCACTTCACCTCAGCTGCCATTTGCCATTCTTTTTGTAGGTCACTTGATGTCATCCTACAGTTGTTGAGTGACATTAGAATGAGTTGGTGGTCATCCCAATCAGTAGAGAGTTGTTTTCGCCCTCTGCCGGTCTGTAGCTTTGTTGTCCCCAATGTCTGCTGCTTGACCTTGTTCTTATGAACCGCCGTCTTTGAAATTTTAAGTATGGAAGCAACCTGACGCTCACTGTATCCCTCTGCCAGTAAAGCCAGAATTGAACCCTTCTTTTCCTCACTCAAAACTTTATTTTTCAACTCTTTTGGCATGGTCAATAGTTATTTTTTGATTAATATTACTTTTGAGGTACTATCAGCATTGTATTTGCCATCCAGCTGGTCCTATTGCAAGAGGATAGTGATGACCACAGCAGTGGGTTTTATACTTTCCCTCGTTAAATAAGATTTGGTTCAGGTGATCACCTAATCAGTACCTAATTCAGTAGAATGAGGTGTGCCTGTGTAGGAATTCAACAGACACTGGAATGGAATGGCTGTCATACATGTAGAGATGCTGATTTAAGAAAAACGTGCAGTGGTCTCTTAATTTTTTCCAGAGCTGTATATCAACGAATTGGCAAGGGCACTAGAACAGTCTGCAGCACCCAGCCTCACCGTACTAGAATTTGAAGTCAAATGTCTACTGTTTACTGATGATCTGGTGCTTCTGTCCCCAACCAAGGAGGGCCTACAGCAGCACCTAGATCTTCTGCACAGATTCTGTCAGACCTGGGCCCTGACAGTAAATCTCAGTAAGACAAAAATAATGGTGTTCCAGTTGCCAGGACCACAAATACAAATTCCATCTAGACCCCATTGCCCTAGAGCACACAAAAAACAATACATACCTCGGCCTAAACATCAACGCCACAGATAACTTCCACAAAGCTGTGAATGATCTGAGAGACAAGGCAAGAAGGGCCTTCTATGCCATCAAAAGGAACATAAAATTTGACATACCAAATTAGGATCTGGCTAAAAATACTTGAATCAGTTATAGAATCCATTGCTCTTTATGGTTGTGAGGTCTGGGGTCCGCTCACCAACCAAGAATTCACAAAATGGGACAAACACCATATTTAGACTCTGCATGCAGAATTTTGCAAAAATATCCTCTGTGTACAACGTAGAGCAGAATCGTGGTCCTCTGTAGCTCAATTGGTAGAGCATGGCGCTTGTAACGCCAGGGTAGTGGGTTCGATCCCCGGGACCACCCATACATAACAATGTATGCAGACATGACTGTAAGTCGCTTTGAATAAAAGTGTCTGCTAAATGGCATATTACATTTAAATTATTATTAAATTGGGCCGATATCCGCTAATGATCAAAATCCAGAAAAAGAGCCATTAAATTCTACAACCACCTACAAGGAAGTGATTCCCAAACCTTCCATAACAAAGGCATCACCTACAGGGAGATGAACCCGGGGAAGAGTCCCCTAAGCAAGCTGGTCCTGTTCACAAACACAAACAGACCCCACAGAGCCCCAGGACAGCAACACAATTAGACCCAACCAAATCATGAGAAAACAAAAATATAATTACTTAACACATTGGAAAGAATCAACAAAAACACAGAGCAAACTAGAATGCTATTTTGCACTAAACAGAGAGTACACAGTGGCAGAATACCTGACCACTGTGACTGACCCAAATTTAAGGAAAGCATTGACTATGTACAGACTCAGTGAGCATAGCCTTGCTATTGAGAAAGGCCGCCGTAGGCAGACCTGGCTCTCAAGAGAAGACAGGCTATGTGCACACTACTCACAACATGAGGTGGAAACTGAGCTGCACTTCCTAACCTCCTGCCAAATGTATGACCATATTAGAGACACATATTTCCCTCAGATTACACAGACCCACAAATAATTAGAAAACAAATCCAATTTTGATAAACTCCCATATCTATTGGGTGAAATACCACAGTGTGCCATCACAGCAGCAAGATTTGTGACCTGTTGCCACAAGAAAAGCGCAACCAGTGAAGAACAAACACCATTGTAAATACAAGCCATATTTATGTTTATTTATTTTCCCTTTTGTACTTTAACTATTTGCACATAGTATGACATTTGAAATGTCTTTATTCTTTTGGAACTTTTTTTATTGTTTATTTCACTTTTGTTTATTAGACACAAGAACTACAAGTGCTGGATGTGAAAAACATGGGCCCTAAAATGGCTGATCTGCTCTGCCTGGATTCCCCTGTCTGTGCCATATATTACATATCTGTGTTTCAGTGATATTTCTGCTGAAATATAGGCCACCTCCGCGTAGAGGGAAAGGATGAAGACTTTGACCGTCTACTGACAGCAGGGGGTCTGGATGGAATGGATGACTGCTATTTGTACTTGACGGAGGATAACTGTACTACACTAGAGATCTGCTGGTGTGTTTCTACCTCAGGTGATTACAGGGTGTTTCTTCTTCTTGACGTTCAGAACAGAAGGAAAATGAGCGGAGCTGGAACGCCCCCAATTACTATCTTTACAACCAGACCCCAATTACTATCTTTACAACCAGACCCCAATTACTATCTTTACAACCAGACCCCAATTACTAGGAGACACTGCCCTCCATCTCTCTCTCTCTCTCTCTCTCTCTCTCTCTCTCTCTCTGTCTCTCTCTCTCTCTCTCTGTCTGTCTCGCTGTCTCTCTCTCTCTCTCTGCAGCTGCACACTTAAGGCCCATGCTGTATTATGCTGTTAATAAAGGGCAGGACGCAGGGAGGGAGGGAGGGAGGAGATGAGAAGACAAGGCCTCCGCTGCAGCAACGTTCAGACTTCATTCACTTTTGTCTTGTTGTAACAGACAGGCCTCTCTGATCATAGAGCTGTCCATCTACTCTCCTCCTCCTCCTCTTCCTCCTCCTCCTCCTCCTCCTCCTCCTCCTCCCCTCTCCTCCTATCTTCCTCCTCCCCTCTCCTCGTCCTCTCCTCCTTCTCCCCTCCTCTCCTCCTATCCTCCACCTCCCCTCTCCTCCTCCTCCCCTCTAATCTCCCTCTCCTCCTCCCCTCTCCTCCTCTCCCTCTCCTCCTCCTCCTCCCCTCTCCTCCTCCCCTCTCCTCCTCCTCCCCTCTCCTCTCCCTCTCCCTCTCCTCCTCCCCTCTCCTCCTATCCTCCTCCTCCCCTCCCCTCTCCTCTCCCTCTCCTCCTCCTCCCCTCTCCTCTCCCTCTCCCTATCCTCCTCCTCCCCTCTCCTCCTATCCTCCTCCTCCCCTCTCAGCTCCCTCTCCTCCTCCTCCCCCCTCTCTGCTCCCTCTCCTCCTCCTCCCCTCTCCTCCTCCCCTCTCCTCCTCCTCTCCCACTCCTCCTCCGCTCCCTCTCCTCTCCCCTCTACAGTATTACTCAGAGTAAGAGAGATATTGTATACTGTATCATTCCATCTCTTTGTCACAGCACTGTATCACCAATGGTAAGATTTATTTGACATTGTAAAAGGAATTGCTATTTGCTGGGGTGCACTTGTGATACACTTCATATAGGGACAGAGGATCTGTCTTCAGATCCTGGCTGGTAGAGGAGGTTGTCTATGTAACTGTCTCGCTGGTAGAGGAGGTTGTCTATATAACTGTCTAGCTGGTAGAGGAGGTTGTCTATGTAACTGTCTGGCTGGTAGAGGAGGTTGTCTATATAACTGTCTGGCTGGTAGAGGAGGTTGTCTATGTAACAGTCTGGCTGGTAGAGGAGATTGTCTATTTAACTGTCTGGCTGGTAGAGGAGGTTGTCTATGTAACTGTCTGGCTGGTAGAGGAGGTTGTCTATATAACTGTCTGGCTGGTAGAGGAGGTTGTCTATGTAACTGTCTGGCTGGTAGAGGAGGTTGTCTATGTAACTGTCTGGCTGGTAGAGGAGGTTGTCTATGTAACTGTCTGGCTGGTAGAGGAGGTTGTCTATGTAACTGTCTGGCTGGTAGAGGAGGAGGTTGTCTATGTAACTGTCTGGCTGGTAGAGGAGGTTGTCTATGTAACTGTCTGGCTGGTAGAGGAGGTTGTCTATGTAACTGTCTGGCTGGTAGAGGAGGTTGTCTATGTAACTGTCTGGCTGGTAGTGGAGGTTGTCTATGTAACTGTCTGGCTGGTAGAGGAGGTTATCTATGTAACTGTCTGGCTGGTAGAGGAGGTTGTCTATGTAACTGTCTGGCTGGTAGAGGAGGTTGTCTATGTTGCGCTTCAAAAACTCTTGACCATTGTACTTTCCCTTCCGGGATGGCTACAAGGCCCTTCCCCACCTTCAGTGCCGCCGACAAGGCCGCTCCAAGGACTGTGAGCTCTCGTTCTCCGTGGCCGACGTGAGTAAGACATTTAGACGTATTAACCCTCAAAGGCTGCCGGCCCAGACGGCATTCCTAGCCGCGTCCCCAGAGCATGTATAGACCAGACGGCATCCCTAGCCGCATCCTCAGAGCATGTACAGACCAGACGGCATCCCTAGCCATGTCTTCAGAGCATGTACAGACCAGACGGCATCCCTAGCCGCATCCTCAGAGCATGTACAGACCAGACGGCATCCCTAGCCGCGTCCTCAGAGCATGTACAGACCAGACGGCATCCCTAGCCGCGTCCTCAGAGCATGTACAGACCAGACGGCATCCCTAGCCGCGTCCTCAGAGCATGTACAGACCAGATGGCATCCCTAGCCGCGTCCTCAGACCATGTACAGACCAGCTGGCTGAAGTGTTTACGGACATATTCAATCTCTCCCTATCCCAGTCTGCTGTCCCCACTTGCTTCAAGTTGTCCACCATCGTTCCTGTACCCAAGAAAGCGAAGTTAACGGAACTAAAGGACTATCTCCCCGTAGCACTCACTTCTGTCATCATGAAGTGCTTTGAGAGGCTAGTTAAGGATCATATGACCTCCACCTTACTCGACCCACTGCAATTCTCATACCGCCCCAATAGATCCACGGATGATGCAATCGCACTGCACACTGCCCTTTCCCATCTGAACAGGAGGAATACCTATGTAAGAATGCTGTTAATTGGATACAGCTCAGCCTTCAACACCATAGTACCCTCCAAGCTCATCATCAAGCTTGGGGCCCTGGGTCTAAACCCCACCCTGTGCAACTGGATCCTGGACTTCCTGACGGGCCGCCCCCCAGGTGGTGAAGATAGGCAACAACACCTCCACAACGCTGATCCTCAACACAGGGGCCCCACAAGGGTGCGTGCTCAGCCCCCTCCTGTACTCCTTGTTCACCCATGACTGCGTGGCCACGCACACCTCCAACTCAATCATCAAGTTTGCAGACGACACAACAGTAGTAAGCCTGATTACCAACAACAATGAGACAGCTCACAGGGAGGAGGTGAGGACCCTGGTGGAGTGGTGCCAGGAAAATAACCTCTCCCTCAACGTCAACAAAACGAAGGAGCTGACTGTGGAGGGAGCACGCCTCCGTCCACATCGACGGGGCCGCAGTGGAGAAAAGCTTCAGGTTCCTCGGCGTACACATCACTGGCAATCTGAAATGGTTCACCCACACAGACAGTGTGGTGAAAAAGGCGCAACAGGGCCTCTTCAACCTCAGGAGGCTGAGCATTTTTCGGCTTGGCTCCTAAGACCCTCACAAACTTTTAAAGATTCACCATTGAGAGCATCCTGTTGGTTTGTATCACCGCCTGGTACGGCAACTGCACCGCCCGCAGCCGCAGGGCTCTCCAGAGGGTGGTGTGGTCAGCCCAACGCATCACCGGGAGCACACTGCTTTCCTTCAGGACATCTACAGCACCCGGTGTCACAGGAAGGCCAAGAAGATCATCAAGAACCTCAGCCACCCGAGCCACGGCCTGTTCACCCCGCTATCATCCAGAAGGCGGAGACAGTACAGGTGCATCAAAGCTGGGACCGAGAGACTGAAAAGCAGCCTCTATCTCAAGGCCATCAGACTGTTAAATAGCCATCACTAGTTACTCAACCCTGCACCTTAGAGGCTGATGCCCTATATACATAGACATGGAATCACTGGCCACTTTACTAATGGAACACTGGTCACTTTAATAATGTTTACATACTGTTTTACTAATTTCATATGTATATACTGTATTCTAGTCAATGCCATCCTATTTAACTATTGCTGTACATATACTATTCTATCCTATGTATTCTCCAGATATACTAAATATTCTATCCACATACTGTCCGTAATGTGTATACATTCCATCACATATATACAGCAAAAACATATACACTACCGGTCAAACGTTTTAGAACACCTACTCATTCAAGAGTTTTTCTTTATTTTTACTATTTTCTACATTGTAGAATAATAGTGAAGACATCAAAACTATGAAATAACACATATGGAATCATGCAGTAACCAAAAAAGTGTTAAACAAATCAAAATATATTTCATATTTGAGATTCTTCAAATAGCCACCCTTTGCCTTGATGACAGCTTTGCACACTCTTGGCATTCTCTCAACCAGGTTCATGAGGTAGTCACCTGAAATGCATTTCAGTTAACAGGTGTGCCTCCTTAAAAGTTAATTTGTGGAATTTCTTTCCTTCTTAATGCGTTTGAGCCAATCAGTTGTGTTGTGACAAGGTAGGGGGATATACAGAAGATAGCCCTATTTGGTAAAATACCAAGTCCATATTGTGGCAAGAACAGCTCAAATAAGCAAAGAGAAACGACAGTCCATCATTACTTTAAGACATGAAGGTCAGTCAATACAGAACATTTTAAGAACTTTGAAAGTTTCTTCAAGTGCAGTCGCAAAAACCATCAAGCGCTATGATGAAACTGGCTCTCATGAGGACCGCCACAGGAATAGAAGACCCAGAGTTACCTCTGCCGCAGAGGTAACTACCTAACCTGCTCATCACCATGTACTAGTAGTAGTCTACCTAACCTGCTCATCACCATGTACTAGTAGTAGTCTACCTAACCTGCTCATCACCATGTACTAGTAGTAGTCTACCTAACCTGCTCATCACCATGTACTAGTAGTAGTCTACCTAACCTGCTCATCACCATGTACTAGTAGTAGTCTACCTAACCTGCTCATCACCATGTACTAGTAGTAGTCTACCTAACCTGCTCATCACCATGTACTAGTAGTAGTCTACCTAACCTGCTCATCACCATGTACTAGTAGTAGTCTACCTAACCTGCTCATCACCATGTACTAGTAGTAGTCTACCTAACCTGCTCATCACCATGTACTAGTAGTAGTCTACCTAACCTGCTCATCACCATGTACTAGTAGTGGTCTACCTAAGCTGTTCATCACCATGTACTAGTAGTAGTAGTAGTCTACCTAACCTGCTCATCACCATGTACTAGTAGTAGTCTACCTAACCTGCTCATCACCACGTACTAGTAGTAGTCTACTTAACCTGCTCATCACCACGTACTAGTAGTAGTCTACCTAACCTGCTCATCACCATGTACTAGTAGTAGTCTACCTAACCTGCTCATCACCATGTACTAGTAGTGGTCTACCTAACCTGCTCATCACCATGTACTAGTAGTAGTCTACCTAACCTGCTCATCACCATGTACTAGTAGTAGTCTACCTAACCTGCTCATCACCATGTACTAGTAGTAGTCTACCTAACCTGCTCATCACCATGTACTAGTAGTAGTCTACCTAACCTGCTCATCACCATGTGCTAGTAGTAGTCTACCTAACCTGCTCATCACCATGTACTAGTAGTAGTCTACCTAACCTGCTCATCACCATGTACTAGTAGTAGTCTACCTAACCTTGCTCATCACCATGTACTAGTAGTAGTCTACCTAACCTGCTCATCACCATGTGCTAGTAGTAGTCTACCTAACCTGCTCATTACCATGTACTAGTAGTAGTCTACCTAACCTGCTCATCACCATGTACTAGTAGTAGTCTACCTAACCTGCTCATCACCATGTACTAGTAGTAGTCTACCTAACCTGCTCATCACCATGTACTAGTAGTAGTCTACCTAACCTGTTCATCACCATGTACTAGTAGTAGGCTACCTAAGCTGTTCATCACCATGTACTAGTAGTGAGTCTACCTAACCTGCTCATCACCATGTACTAGTAGTAGTCTACCTAACCTGCTCATCACCACGTACTAGTAGTAGTCTACCTAACCTGCTCATCACCATGTACTAGTAGTAGTCTACCTAACCTGCTCATCATGTACTAGTGGTCTACCTAACCTGCTCATCACCATGTACTAGTAGTAGTCTACCTAACCTGCTCATCACCATGTACTAGTAGTAGTCTACCTAACCTGCTCATCACCATGTACTAGTAGTAGTCTACCTAACCTGCTCATCACCATGTACTAGTAGTAGTCTACCTAACCTGCTCATCACCATGTGCTAGTAGTAGTCTACCTAACCTGCTCATCACCATGTACTAGTAGTAGTCTACCTAACCTGCTCATCACCATGTACTAGTAGTAGTCTACCTAACCTGCTCATCACCATGTACTAGTAGTAGTCTACCTAACCTGCTCATCACCATGTGCTAGTAGTAGTCTACCTAACCTGCTCATTACCATGTACTAGTAGTAGTCTACCTAACCTGCTCATCACCATGTACTAGTAGTAGTCTACCTAACCTGCTCATCACCATGTACTAGTAGTAGTCTACCTAACCTGCTCATCACCATGTACTAGTAGTAGTCTACCTAACCTGCTCATCACCATGTACTAGTAGTAGTCTACCTAACCTGCTCATCACCATGTACTAGTAGTGGTCTACCTAAGCTGCTCATCACCAGTACAGTAGTAGTAGTAGTCTACCTAACCTGCTCATCACCATGTACTAGTAGTAGTCTACCTAACCTGCTCATCACCACGTACTAGTAGTAGTCTACTTAACCTGCTCATCACCACGTACTAGTAGTAGTCTACCTAACCTGCTCATCACCATGTACTAGTAGTAGTCTACCTAACCTGCTCATCACCATGTACTAGTAGTAGTCTACCTAACCTGCTCATCACCATGTACTAGTAGTGGTCTACCTAAGCTGTTCATCACCATGTACTAGTAGTAGTAGTAGTCTACCTAACCTGCTCATCACCATGTACTAGTAGTAGTCTACCTAACCTGCTCATCACCACGTACTAGTAGTAGTCTACTTAACCTGCTCATCACCACGTACTAGTAGTAGTCTACCTAACCTGCTCATCACCATGTACTAGTAGTAGTCTACCTAACCTGCTCATCACCATGTACTAGTAGTGGTCTACCTAACCTGCTCATCACCATGTACTAGTAGTAGTCTACCTAACCTGCTCATCACCATGTACTAGTAGTAGTCTACCTAACCTGCTCATCACCATGTACTAGTAGTAGTCTACCTAACCTGCTCATCACCATGTACTAGTAGTAGTCTACCTAACCTGCTCATCACCATGTGCTAGTAGTAGTCTACCTAACCTGCTCATCACCATGTACTAGTAGTAGTCTACCTAACCTGCTCATCACCATGTACTAGTAGTAGTCTACCTAACCTGCTCATCACCATGTACTAGTAGTAGTCTACCTAACCTGCTCATCACCATGTGCTAGTAGTAGTCTACCTAACCTGCTCATTACCATGTACTAGTAGTAGTCTACCTAACCTGCTCATCACCATGTACTAGTAGTAGTCTACCTAACCTGCTCATCACCATGTACTAGTAGTAGTCTACCTAACCTGCTCATCACCATGTACTAGTAGTAGTCTACCTAACCTGCTCATCACCATGTACTAGTAGTAGTCTACCTAACCTGCTCATCACCATGTACTAGTAGTAGTCTACCTAACCTGCTCATCACCATGTACTAGTAGTGGTCTACCTAAGCTGTTCATCACCATGTACTAGTAGTAGTAGTAGTCTACCTAACCTGCTCATCACCATGTACTAGTAGTAGTCTACCTAACCTGCTCATCACCACGTACTAGTAGTAGTCTACTTAACCTGCTCATCACCACGTACTAGTAGTAGTCTACCTAACCTGCTCATCACCATGTACTAGTAGTAGTCTACCTAACCTGCTCATCACCATGTACTAGTAGTGGTCTACCTAACCTGCTCATCACCATGTACTAGTAGTAGTCTACCTAACCTGCTCATCACCATGTACTAGTAGTAGTCTACCTAACCTGCTCATCACCATGTACTAGTAGTAGTCTACCTAACCTGCTCATCACCATGTACTAGTAGTAGTCTACCTAACCTGCTCATCACCATGTGCTAGTAGTAGTCTACCTAACCTGCTCATCACCATGTACTAGTAGTAGTCTACCTAACCTGCTCATCACCATGTACTAGTAGTAGTCTACCTAACCTGCTCATCACCATGTACTAGTAGTAGTCTACCTAACCTGCTCATCACCATGTGCTAGTAGTAGTCTGCCTAACCTGCTCATTACCATGTACTAGTAGTAGTCTACCTAACCTGCTCATCACCATGTACTAGTAGTAGTCTACCTAACCTGCTCATCACCATGTACTAGTAGTAGTCTACCTAACCTGCTCATCACCATGTACTAGTAGTAGTCTACCTAACCTGCTCATCACCATGTACTAGTAGTAGTCTACCTAACCTGCTCATCACCATGTACTAGTAGTGGTCTACCTAAGCTGTTCATCACCATGTACTAGTAGTAGTAGTAGTCTACCTAACCTGCTCATCACCATGTACTAGTAGTAGTCTACCTAACCTGCTCATCACCACGTACTAGTAGTAGTCTACTTAACCTGCTCATCACCACGTACTAGTAGTAGTCTACCTAACCTGCTCATCACCATGTACTAGTAGTAGTCTACCTAACCTGCTCATCACCATGTACTAGTAGTGGTCTACCTAACCTGCTCATCACCATGTACTAGTAGTAGTCTACCTAACCTGCTCATCACCATGTACTAGTAGTAGTCTACCTAACCTGCTCATCACCATGTACTAGTAGTAGTCTACCTAACCTGCTCATCACCATGTACTAGTAGTAGTCTACCTAACCTGCTCATCACCATGTGCTAGTAGTAGTCTACCTAACCTGCTCATCACCATGTACTAGTAGTAGTCTACCTAACCTGCTCATCACCATGTACTAGTAGTAGTCTACCTAACCTGCTCATCACCATGTACTAGTAGTAGTCTACCTAACCTGCGCTTTACCATGTGCTAGTAGTAGTCTACCTAACCTGCTCATTACCATGTACTAGTAGTAGTCTACCTAACCTGCTCATCACCATGTACTAGTAGTAGTCTACCTAACCTGCTCATCACCATGTACTAGTAGTAGTCTACCTAACCTGCTCATCACCATGTACTAGTAGTAGTCTACCTAACCTGCTCATCACCATGTACTAGTAGTAGTCTACCTAACCTGCTCATCACCATGTACTAGTAGTAGTCTACCTAACCTGCTCATCACCATGTACTAGTAGTAGTCTACCTAACCTGCTCATCACCATGTACTAGTAGTGGTCTACCTAAGCTGTTCATCACCATGTACTAGTAGTAGTAGTAGTCTACCTAACCTGCTCATCACCATGTACTAGTAGTAGTCTACCTAACCTGCTCATCACCACGTACTAGTAGTAGTCTACTTAACCTGCTCATCACCACGTACTAGTAGTAGTCTACCTAACCTGCTCATCACCATGTACTAGTAGTAGTCTACCTAACCTGCTCATCACCATGTACTAGTAGTGGTCTACCTAACCTGCTCATCACCATGTACTAGTAGTAGTCTACCTAACCTGCTCATCACCATGTACTAGTAGTAGTCTACCTAACCTGCTCATCACCATGTACTAGTAGTAGTCTACCTAACCTGCTCATCACCATGTACTAGTAGTAGTCTACCTAACCTGCTCATCACCATGTGCTAGTAGTAGTCTACCTAACCTGCTCATCACCATGTACTAGTAGTAGTCTACCTAACCTGCTCATCACCATGTACTAGTAGTAGTCTACCTAACCTGCTCATCACCATGTACTAGTAGTAGTCTACCTAACCTGCTCATCACCATGTGCTAGTAGTAGTCTACCTAACCTGCTCATTACCATGTACTAGTAGTAGTCTACCTAACCTGCTCATCACCATGTACTAGTAGTAGTCTACCTAACCTGCTCATCACCATGTACTAGTAGTAGTCTACCTAACCTGCTCATCACCATGTACTAGTAGTAGTCTACCTAACCTGCTCATCACCATGTACTAGTAGTCTACCTAACCTGCTCATCACCATGTACTAGTAGTGGTCCACCTAACCTGTTCATCACCATGTACTAGTAGTAGTCTACCTAACCTGCTCATCACCATGTACTAGTAGTGGTATACCTAAGCTGTTCATCACCATGTACTAGTAGTAGTAGTAGTCTACCTAACCTGCTCATCACCATGTACTAGTAGTAGTCTACATAACCTGCTCATCACCATGTACTAGTAGTAGTCTAAAAGTACTGCACCATATAGGGAATAGGGTACTATTTGGGACTCATCCTGTACTGCACTATATAGGGAATATGGTGCTGTTTGGGACTCATTATGTACTCTACTATATAGGGATTAGGGGACTATTTGTGACTCATTCTGTACTGCCTTATATAGGGAATGGGGTGCTGTTTGGGACTCATCCTGTACTGCACCATATAGGGAATAGGGTGCTGTTTGGGACTCATCCTGTACTGCACTATTTGGGACTCATCCTGTACTGCACTATATAGGGAATATGGTGCTGTTTGGGACTCATTCTGTACTGCACTATATAGGGAATAGGGTGCTGTTTGGGACTCATCCTGTACTGCACTATATAGGGAATAGGGTGCTGTTTGGGACTCATTCTGTACTGCACTATATAGGGAATAGGGTGCTGTTTGGGACTCATTCTGTACTTCACTATATAGGGAATAGGGTGCTGTTTGGGACTCATCCTGTACTGCACTATATAGGGAATAGGGTGCTGTTTGGGACTCATCCTGTACTGCACTATATAGGGAATAGGGTGCTGTTTGGGACTCATTCTGTACTGCACTATATAGGGAATAGGGTAAAGTTTGTGACTCATTCTGTACTGCACTATATAGGGAATAGGGTGCTGTTTGGGTCTCATTCTGCTGTCTGGTGGATATCACTGCTGACTGTAACCACTCGTCACTCTTCACTGTCCTGGCTAGCTGTGGGTGTGTGTTAGGGAGGTTAAACATCTCTAGCATTGTACCAAGCACTGTAGAAGTCACTGTTGCTCAATGAGAATTGCATGCTTCCTTGTCTCAATAAAGTTTCAGTTGAATCAGCAGAAAGTAGTGTTGATGGAACCTGGTTAATGTCACCCAGCTGCACAACAACCCATCAGGGAGAGAATACCACCATGCTGGACCAATCAGGGAGAGGGAGGCGGGCCTCCAGCAGGCTTGGTGCATCTGGAGGGACCAGGGCTGTATCTATACATGGCTCTGTGAGGGACTGAACACATTCCCCTGAAAGCAGCAGCAGATGCTCCACTCAGATGTTTCCTGCAGTTCTATTTGTCTCTCATTAGCTTTACAGCTGAATGGATTTTGGATTGCGCTATCGCAAGGAAAAGCAACTCCCTGAAGTCACTGTTCTACCATGACTACAGGTGCGATCAGTGAGGTAGTGAAAAGCTTTTGAAAATACTGTCTCCAAACACCCTTTAAGTCTCTCTCTCTCTCTCTCTCTCTCTCTCTCTCTCTCTCTCTCTCTCTCTCTCACTCACTCACTCACTCACTCACTCACTCACTCACTCACACCCAACTCCAGCAGTCTTCCAGAGGTGTATGTGTTGTCCCTGTCAGGGCCTGTATAGTGGCATCTCTCCCCGTCAGGTCCTCAGCAAGGACAGCACCTCTCCACTGTCAGTTCCCCAGCCAGGACAGCACCTCTCCCCTGTCAGTTCCCCAGCCAGGACAGCACCTCTCCCCTGTCAGGTCCCCAGCCAGGACAGCATCTCTCCACTGTCAGGTCCCCAGCCAGGACAACACCTCTCCCCTGTCAGGTCCCCAGCCAGGACAGCACCTCTCCACTGTCAGTTCCCCAGCCAGGACAGCATCTCTCCCCTGTCAGGTCCCCAGCCAGGACAGCACCTCTCCCCTGTCAGGTCCCCAGCCAGGACAGCATCTCTCCACTGTCAGGTCCCCAGCCAGGACAACACCTCTCCCCTGTCAGGTCCCCAGCCAGGACAGCACCTCTCCCCTGTCAGTTCCCTAGCCAGGACAGCACTTCTCCCCTGTCAGTTCCCCAGCCAGGACAGCATCTCTCCCCTGTCAGTTCCCCAGCCAGGACAGCACCTCTCCCCTGTCAGTTCCCCAGCCAGGACAGCACCTCTCCCCTGTCAGGTCCCCAGCCAGGACAGCATCTCTCCCTAAGTGTAGTGGTGGGGGCACCAGCGGGCTGGACATACCAGACGATAAAAGCTGAAAACTGTCATCACCGCCTGCCAGACACTGCCAAAATGTTACAGTACGCTGTCATCACCGCCTGCCAGACACTGCTACAGTACGCTGTCATCACAGCCTGCAAGACACTGACACTGTTACAGTATGCTGTCATCACAGCCTGCCAGACACTGCCACAGTATGCTGTCATCACCGCCTGCCAGACACTGACACTGCTACTGTGTCCTGTCATCACCGCCTGCCAGACACTGCTACAGTATGCTGTCATCTCCGCCTGTCAGACACTGACACTGTTACAGTATGCTGTCATCACAGCCTGCCAGACCCTGACACTGCTACAGTATGCTGTCATCACCGCCTGCAAGACACTGACACTGCTACTGTGTACTGTCATCACCGCCTGCCAGACACTGCTACAGTATGCTGTCATCACTGCCTGCCAGACACTGACACTGTTACAGTATGCTGTCATCACAGCCTGCTAGACACTGATACTGTTACATTATGCTGTCATCACACCCTGCTAGACACTGACACTGTTACAGTATGCTGTCATCACAGCCTGCCAGACATTGACACTGTTACAGTATGCTGTCATCACAGCCTGCCAGACACTGTTACAGTACGCTGTCATCACCACCTGTAAGACACTGACACTGCTACAGTATGCTGTCATCACAGCCTGCCAGACACTGTTACAGTAGCTGTCATCACCGCCTGCCAGACACTGAAACTGCTACTGTGTACTGTCATCACCGCCTGCCAGACACTGTTACAGTACGCTGTCATCACAGCCTGTCAGACACTGACACTGTTACAGTATGCTGTCATCACCGCCTGTCAAACACTGTTACAGTACGCTGTCATCACCACCTGTCAGACACTGCTACAGTATGCTGTCATCACAGCCTGCCTGACACTGTTACAGTAGCTGTCATCACCGCCTGCCAGACACTGACACTGCTACTGTGTACTGTCATCAACGCCTGCCAGACACTGTTACAGTACGCTGTCATCACAGCCTGTCAGACACTGACACTGTTAGAGTATGCTGTCATCACCGCCTGTCAGACACTGACACTGTTACAGTATGCTGTCATCATAGCCTGCCAGACACTGTTACAGTACGCTGTCATCACCACCTGCCAGACACTAACACTGTTACAGTACGCTGTCATAACCGCCTGCCAGACACTGACACTGTTACAGTACGCTGTCATCACCGCCTGCCAGACACTGACACTGCTACTGTGTCCTGTCATCACCGCCTGCCAGACACTGTTACAGTACGCTGTCATCACAGCCTGTCAGACACTGACACTGTTACAGTATGCTGTCATAACTGCCTGCCAGACACTGTCACTGTTACAGTATGCTGTCATCACAGCCTGCTAGACACTGACACTGCTACAGTACGCTGTCATCACAGCCAGCCAGACACTGACACTGTTACAGTACGCTGTCATCACCGCCTGCCATACACTGTTACAGTACGCTGTCATCACTGCCTGCCAGACACTGACACTGCTATAGTATGCTGTCATCACAGCCTGCCTGATACTGTTACAGTAGATGTCATCACCGCCTGCCAGACACTGACACTGCTACTGTGTACTGTCATCACCGCCTGCCAGACACTGTTACAGTACGCTGTCATCACAGCCTGCCAGACACTGACACTGTTACAGTATGCTGTCATCACAGCCTGCCAGACACTGTTACAGTACGCTGTCATCACCGCCTGCCAGACACTGACACTGTTACAGTATGCTGTCATCACAGCCTGCTAGACACTGACACTGTTACAGTATGCTGTCATCACAGCCTGCCAGACACTGACACTGTTACAGTATGCTGTAATCACAGCCTGCTAGAAAATGACACTGTTACAGTATGCTGTCATCACCGCCTGCCAGACACTGACACCGCTACAGTATGCTGTCATCACAGCCTGCTAGACACTGTTACAGTATGCTGTCATCACAGCCTGCTAGAAACTGTTACAGTACGCTGTCATCACAGCCTGCCAGACACTGTTACAGTATGCTGTCATCACCGCCTGCCAGACACTGACAATTCTACAGTATGCTGTGATCACCACCTGCTAGACACTGACACTGCTACAGTATGCTGTCATCACAGCCTGCCAGACACTGACACTGTTACAGTACGCTGTCATCACTGCCTGCCAGACACTATTACAGTACGCTGTCATCACTGCCTGCCAGACACGGACACTATTACACTATGCTGTCATCACCACCTGCCAGACACTGACACTGTTACAGCATGCTGTCATCACAGCCTTCCAGACACTGTTACAGTACGCTGTCATCACAGCCTGCCAGACACTGTTACAGTACGCTGTCATCACCGCCTGCCAGACACTGACACTGTTACTTTATGCTGTCATCACCGCCTGTCAGACACTGACACTGTTAACAGTATGCTGTCATCACAGCCTGCCAGACAATGTTACAGTACGCTGTCTTCACCGCCTGCCAGACACTGACACTGTTACAGTATGCTGTCATCACCGCCTGTCAGACACTGACACTGTTACAGTATGCTGTCATCACCGCCTGCCAGACACTGTCACTGTTACAGTATGCTGTCATCACAGCCTGCTAGACACTGACACTGCTACAGTACGCTGTCATCACAGCCAGCCAGACACTGACACTGTTACAGTACGCTGTCATCACCGCCTGCCATACACTGTTACAGTACGCTGTCATCACTGCCTGCCAGACACTGACACTGCTATAGTATGCTGTCATCACAGCCTGCCTGATACTGTTACAGTAGATGTCATCACCGCCTGCCAGACACTGACACTGCTACTGTGTACTGTCATCACCGCCTGCCAGACACTGTTACAGTACGCTGTCATCACAGCCTGCCAGACACTGACACTGTTACAGTATGCTGTCATCACAGCCTGCCAGACACTGTTACAGTACGCTGTCATCACCGCCTGCCAGACACTGACACTGTTACAGTATGCTGTCATCACAGCCTGCTAGACACTGACACTGTTACAGTATGCTGTCATCACAGCCTGCCAGACACTGACACTGTTACAGTATGCTGTAATCACAGCCTGCTAGAAAATGACACTGTTACAGTATGCTGTCATCACCGCCTGCCAGACACTGACACCGCTACAGTATGCTGTCATCACAGCCTGCTAGACACTGTTACAGTATGCTGTCATCACAGCCTGCTAGAAACTGTTACAGTACGCTGTCATCACAGCCTGCCAGACACTGTTACAGTATGCTGTCATCACCGCCTGCCAGACACTGACAATTCTACAGTATGCTGTGATCACCACCTGCTAGACACTGACACTGCTACAGTATGCTGTCATCACAGCCTGCCAGACACTGACACTGTTACAGTACGCTGTCATCACTGCCTGCCAGACACTATTACAGTACGCTGTCATCACTGCCTGCCAGACACGGACACTATTACACTATGCTGTCATCACCACCTGCCAGACACTGACACTGTTACAGTATGCTGTCATCACAGCCTTCCAGACACTGTTACAGTACGCTGTCATCACAGCCTGCCAGACACTGTTACAGTACGCTGTCATCACCGCCTGCCAGACACTGACACTGTTACTTTATGCTGTCATCACCGCCTGTCAGACACTGACACTGTTAACAGTATGCTGTCATCACAGCCTGCCAGACAATGTTACAGTACGCTGTCTTCACCGCCTGCCAGACACTGACACTGTTACAGTATGCTGTCATCACCGCCTGTCAGACACTGACACTGTTACAGTATGCTGTCATCACCGCCTGCCAGACACTGTCACTGTTACAGTATGCTGTCATCACAGCCTGCTAGACACTGACACTGCTACAGTACGCTGTCATCACAGCCAGCCAGACACTGACACTGTTACAGTATGCTGTCATCACTGCCTGCCAGACACTGTTACAGTACGCTGTCATCACTGCCTGCCAGACACTGACACTGCTATAGTATGCTGTCATCACAGCCTGCCTGATACTGTTACAGTACGCTGTCATCACCGTCTGCCAGACACTGACACTGCTACAGTATGCTGTCATCACCGCCTGCCAGACACTGACACTGTTACAGTATGCTGTCATCACAGCCTGCTAGAAAATGACACTGCTACAGTATGCTGTCATCACCACCTGCCAGACACTGACACTGTTACTGTACGCTGTCATCACCGCCTGCCAGACACTGACACTGTTACAGTATGCTGTCATCACAGCCTGCCAGACACTGTTACAGTACGCTGTCATCACCACCTGTCAGACACTGACACTGCTACAGTATGCTGTCATCACAGCCTGCCTGACACTGTTACAGTAGCTGACATCACCGCCTGCCAGACACTGACACTGCTACTGTGTACTGTCATCACCGCCTGCCGGACACTGTTACAGTACGCTGACATCACAGCCTGTCAGACACTGACACTGTTACAGTATGCTGTCATCACCGCCTGTCTGACACTGACACTGTTACAGTATGCTGTCATCACCGCCTGTCAGACACTGCTACAGTATGCTGTCATCACCGCCTGCCAGACACTGACACTGCTACAGTATGCTGTCATCACAGCCTGCCAGACACTGACACTGTTACAGTGTGCTGTCATCACCGCCTGCCAGACACTGACACTTCTACAGTATGATGTCATCACAGCCTGCTAGACACTGTTACAGTATGCTGTCATCACAGCCTGCTAGACACTGTTACAGTACGCTGTCATCACAGCCTGCCAGACACTGACACTGTTACAGAATGCTGTCATCACCGCCTGCCAGACACTGACACTGCTACAGTATGCTGTCATCGCCGCCTGCAAGACACTGTTACAGTATGCTGTCATCACAGCCTGCTAGACAATGTTACAGTATGCTGTCATCACCGCCTGCCAGACACTAACACTGCTACAGTATGCTGTCATCACCGTCTACCAGACACTGACACTGTTACAGTATGCTGTCATCACCGCCTGCCAGACACTGTTACAGTACGCTGTCATCACCGCCTGCCAGATACTGACACTGTTACAGTACGCTGTCATCACAGCCTGCCAGATACTGACACTGTTACAGTACGCTGTCATCACAGCCTGCCAGACACTGACACTGCCACTGTGTCCTGTCTTCACCGCCTGCCAGACACTGTTACAGTATGCTGTTATCACCACCTGCCAGACACTGTTACAGTATGCTGTCATCACCGCCTGTCAGACACTGACACTGTTACAGTATGCTGTCATCACCGCCACCAGACACTGACACTGCTACTGTGTCCTGTCTTCACCGCCTGCCAGACAATGTTACAGTATGCTGTCATCACCACCTGCCAGACACTGCTACAGTATGCTGTCATCTCCGCCTGTCAGACACTGACACTGTTACAGTATGCTGTCATCACCACCTGCCAGACACTGTTACAGTACGCTGTCATCACCGCCTGTCAGACACTGACACTGTTACAGTATGCTGTCATCACCGCTTGTCAGACACTGACACTGTTACAGTATGCTGTCATCACAGCCTGCCAGACACTGTTACAGTACGCTGTCATCACCGCCTGCCAGACACTGACACTGTTACAGTATGCTGTCATCACAGCCTGCTAGACACTGACACTGTTACAGTATGCTGTCATCACAGCCTGCCAGACACTGACACTGTTACAGTATGCTGTCATCACAGCCTGCTAGAAAATGACACTGTTACAGTATGCTGTCATCACTGCCTGCCAGACACTGACACCGCTACAGTATGCTGTCATCACAGCCTGCTAGACACTGTTACAGTATGCTGTCATCACAGCCTGCTAGAAACTGTTACAGTATGCTGTCATCACCGCCTGTCAGACACTGACACTGTTACAGTATGCTGTCATCACCGCCTACCAGACACTGACAGTGCTACTGTGTCCTGTCTTCACCGCCTGCCAGACAATGTTACAGTATGCTGTCATCACAGCCTGCTAGACACTGACACTGTTACAGTATGCTGTCATCACAGCCTGCCAGACACTGACACTGTTACAGTATGCTGTCATCACAGCCTGCTAGAAAATGACACTGTTACAGTATGCTGTCATCACCGCCTGCCAGACACTGACACCGCTACAGTATGCTGTCATCACAGCCTGCTAGACACTGTTACAGTATGCTGTCATCACAGCCTGCTAGAAACTGTTACAGTACGCTGTCATCACAGCCTGCCAGACACTGTTACAGTATGCTGTCATCACCGCCTGCCAGACACTGACAATTCTACAGTATGCTGTGATCACCGCCTGCTAGACACTGACACTGCTACAGTATGCTGTCATCACAGCCTGCCAGACACTGACAATGTTACAGTACGCTGTCATCACCGCCTGCCAGACACTTTTACAGTACGCTGTCATCACTGCCTGCCAGACACGGACACTATTACAGTATGCTGTCATCACAGCCTGCTAGACACTGATACTGTTACAGTATGGTGTCATCACACCCTGCCAGACACTGACACTGTTACAGTATGCTGTCATCACAGCCTGCCAGACACTGTTACAGTACGCTGTCATCACCACCTGTCAGACACTGACACTGCTACAGTATGCTGTCATCACAGCCTGCCTGACACTGTTACAGTAGCTGACATCACCGCCTGCCAGACACTGACACTGCTACTGTGTACTATCATCACCGCCTGCCGGACACTGTTACAGTACGCTGACATCACAGCCTGTCAGACACTGACACTGTTACAGTATGCTGTCATCACCGCCTGTCTGACACTGACACTGTTACAGTATGCTGTCATCACCGCCTGTCAGACACTGCTACAGTATGCTGTCATCACCGCCTGCCAGACACTGACACTGCTACAGTATGCTGTCATCACAGCCTGCCAGACACTGACACTGTTACAGTGTGCTGTCATCACCGCCTGCCAGACACTGACACTTCTACAGTATGATGTCATCACAGCCTGCTAGACACTGTTACAGTATGCTGTCATCACAGCCTGCTAGACACGGTTACAGTACGCTGTCATCACAGCCTGCCAGACACTGACACTGTTACAGAATGCTGTCATCACCGCCTGCCAGACACTGACACTGCTACAGTATGCTGTCATCGCCGCCTGCAAGACACTGTTACAGTATGCTGTCATCACAGCCTGCTAGACAATGTTACAGTATGCTGTCATCACCGCCTGCCAGACACTAACACTGCTACAGTATGCTGTCATCACCGTCTACCAGACACTGACACTGTTACAATATGCTGTCATCACCGCCTGCCAGACACTGTTACAGTACGCTGTCATCACCGCCTGCCAGATACTGACACTGTTACAGTACGCTGTCATCACAGCCTGCCAGATACTGACACTGTTACAGTACGCTGTCATCACAGCCTGCCAGACACTGACACTGCCACTGTGTCCTGTCTTCACCGCCTGCCAGACACTGTTACAGTATGCTGTTATCACCACCTGCCAGACACTGTTACAGTATGCTGTCATCACCGCCTGTCAGACACTGACACTGTTACAGTATGCTGTCATCACCGCCTACCAGACACTGACACTGCTACTGTGTCCTGTCTTCACCGCCTGCCAGACAATGTTAAAGTATGCTGTCATCACCACCTGCCAGACACTGCTACAGTATGCTGTCATCTCCGCCTGTCAGACACTGACACTGTTACAGTATGCTGTCATCACCACCTGCCAGACACTGTTACAGTACGCTGTCATCACCGCCTGTCAGACACTGACACTGTTACAGTATGCTGTCATCACCGCTTGTCAGACACTGACACTGTTACAGTATGCTGTCATCACAGCCTGCCAGACACTGTTACAGTACGCTGTCATCACCGCCTGCCAGACACTGACACTGTTACAGTATGCTGTCATCACAGCCTGCTAGACACTGACACTGTTACAGTATGCTGTCATCACAGCCTGCCAGACACTGACACTGTTACAGTATGCTGTCATCACAGCCTGCTAGAAAATGACACTGTTACAGTATGCTGTCATCACTGCCTGCCAGACACTGACACCGCTACAGTATGCTGTCATCACAGCCTGCTAGACACTGTTACAGTATGCTGTCATCACAGCCTGCTAGAAACTGTTACAGTATGCTGTCATCACCGCCTGTCAGACACTGACACTGTTACAGTATGCTGTCATCACCGCCTACCAGACACTGACAGTGCTACTGTGTCCTGTCTTCACCGCCTGCCAGACAATGTTACAGTATGCTGTCATCACAGCCTGCTAGACACTGACACTGTTACAGTATGCTGTCATCACAGCCTGCCAGACACTGACACTGTTACAGTATGCTGTCATCACAGCCTGCTAGAAAATGACACTATTACAGTATGCTGTCATCACCGCCTGCCAGACACTGACACCGCTACAGTATGCTGTCATCACAGCCTGCTAGACACTGTTACAGTATGCTGTCATCACAGCCTGCTAGGAAACTGTTACAGTACGCTGTCATCACAGCCTGCCAGACACTGTTACAGTATGCTGTCATCACCGCCTGCCAGACACTGACAATTCTACAGTATGCTGTGATCACCGCCTGCTAGACACTGACACTGTTACAGAATGCTGTCATCACCGCCTGCCAGACACTGACACTGCTACTGTGTACTGTCATCAACGCCTGCCAGACACTGTTACAGTACGCTGTCATCACTGCCTGCCAGACACGGACACTATTACACTATGCTGTCATCACCACCTGCCAGACACTGACACTGTTACAGCATGCTGTCATCACAGCCTTCCAGACACTGTTACAGTCACGCTGTCATCACAGCCTGCCAGACACTGTTACAGTACGCTGTCATCACCGCCTGCCAGACACTGACACTGTTACTTTATGCTGTCATCACCGCCTGTCAGACACTGACACTGTTAACAGTATGCTGTCATCACAGCCTGCCAGACAATGTTACAGTACGCTGTCTTCACCGCCTGCCAGACACTGACACTGTTACAGTATGCTGTCATCACCGCCTGTCAGACACTGACACTGTTACAGTATGCTGTCATCACCGCCTGCCAGACACTGTCACTGTTACAGTATGCTGTCATCACAGCCTGCTAGACACTGACACTGCTACAGTACGCTGTCATCACAGCCAGCCAGACACTGACACTGTTACAGTACGCTGTCATCACCGCCTGCCATACACTGTTACAGTACGCTGTCATCACTGCCTGCCAGACACTGACACTGCTATAGTATGCTGTCATCACAGCCTGCCTGATACTGTTACAGTAGATGTCATCACCGCCTGCCAGACACTGACACTGCTACTGTGTACTGTCATCACCGCCTGCCAGACACTGTTACAGTACGCTGTCATCACAGCCTGCCAGACACTGACACTGTTACAGTATGCTGTCATCACAGCCTGCCAGACACTGTTACAGTACGCTGTCATCACCGCCTGCCAGACACTGACACTGTTACAGTATGCTGTCATCACAGCCTGCTAGACACTGACACTGTTACAGTATGCTGTCATCACAGCCTGCCAGACACTGACACTGTTACAGTATGCTGTAATCACAGCCTGCTAGAAAATGACACTGTTACAGTATGCTGTCATCACCGCCTGCCAGACACTGACACCGCTACAGTATGCTGTCATCACAGCCTGCTAGACACTGTTACAGTATGCTGTCATCACAGCCTGCTAGAAACTGTTACAGTACGCTGTCATCACAGCCTGCCAGACACTGTTACAGTATGCTGTCATCACCGCCTGCCAGACACTGACAATTCTACAGTATGCTGTGATCACCACCTGCTAGACACTGACACTGCTACAGTATGCTGTCATCACAGCCTGCCAGACACTGACACTGTTACAGTACGCTGTCATCACTGCCTGCCAGACACTATTACAGTACGCTGTCATCACTGCCTGCCAGACACGGACACTATTACACTATGCTGTCATCACCACCTGCCAGACACTGACACTGTTACAGTATGCTGTCATCACAGCCTTCCAGACACTGTTACAGTACGCTGTCATCACAGCCTGCCAGACACTGTTACAGTACGCTGTCATCACCGCCTGCCAGACACTGACACTGTTACTTTATGCTGTCATCACCGCCTGTCAGACACTGACACTGTTAACAGTATGCTGTCATCACAGCCTGCCAGACAATGTTACAGTACGCTGTCTTCACCGCCTGCCAGACACTGACACTGTTACAGTATGCTGTCATCACCGCCTGTCAGACACTGACACTGTCAGTATGCTGTCATCACCGCTGCCAGACACTGTCACTGTTACAGTATGCTGTCATCACAGCCTGCTAGACACTGACACTGCTACAGTACGCTGTCATCACAGCCAGCCAGACACTGACACTGTTACAGTATGCTGTCATCACTGCCTGCCAGACACTGTTACAGTACGCTGTCATCACTGCCTGCCAGACACTGACACTGCTATAGTATGCTGTCATCACAGCCTGCCTGATACTGTTACAGTACGCTGTCATCACCGTCTGCCAGACACTGACACTGCTACAGTATGCTGTCATCACCGCCTGCCAGACACTGACACTGTTACAGTATGCTGTCATCACCGCCTGCCAGACACTGTTACAGTACGCTGTCATCACAGCCTGCCAGACACTGACACTGTTACAGTATGCTGTCATCACAGCCTGCTAGAAAATGACACTGCTACAGTATGCTGTCATCACCACCTGCCAGACACTGACACTGTTACAGTACGCTGTCATCACCGCCTGCCAGACACTGACACTGTTACAGTATGCTGTCATCACAGCCTGCCAGACACTGTTACAGTACGCTGTCATCACCACCTGTCAGACACTGACACTGCTACAGTATGCTGTCATCACAGCCTGCCTGACACTGTTACAGTAGCTGACATCACCGCCTGCCAGACACTGACACTGCTACTGTGTACTGTCATCACCGCCTGCCGGACACTGTTACAGTACGCTGACATCACAGCCTGTCAGACACTGACACTGTTACAGTATGCTGTCATCACCGCCTGTCTGACACTGACACTGTTACAGTATGCTGTCATCACCGCCTGTCAGACACTGCTACAGTATGCTGTCATCACCGCCTGCCAGACACTGACACTGCTACAGTATGCTGTCATCACAGCCTGCCAGACACTGACACTGTTACAGTGTGCTGTCATCACCGCCTGCCAGACACTGACACTTCTACAGTATGATGTCATCACAGCCTGCTAGACACTGTTACAGTATGCTGTCATCACAGCCTGCTAGACACTGTTACAGTACGCTGTCATCACAGCCTGCCAGACACTGACACTGTTACAGAATGCTGTCATCACCGCCTGCCAGACACTGACACTGCTACAGTATGCTGTCATCGCCGCCTGCAAGACACTGTTACAGTATGCTGTCATCACAGCCTGCTAGACAATGTTACAGTATGCTGTCATCACCGCCTGCCAGACACTAACACTGCTACAGTATGCTGTCATCACCGTCTACCAGACACTGACACTGTTACAGTATGCTGTCATCACCGCCTGCCAGACACTGTTACAGTACGGCTGTCATCACCGCCTGCCAGATACTGACACTGTTACAGTACGCTGTCATCACAGCCTGCCAGATACTGACACTGTTACAGTACGCTGTCATCACAGCCTGCCAGACACTGACACTGCCACTGTGTCCTGTCTTCACCGCCTGCCAGACACTGTTACAGTATGCTGTTATCACCACCTGCCAGACACTGTTACAGTATGCTGTCATCACCGCCTGTCAGACACTGACACTGTTACAGTATGCTGTCATCACCGCCTACCAGACACTGACACTGCTACTGTGTCCTGTCTTCACCGCCTGCCAGACAATGTTACAGTATGCTGTCATCACCACCTGCCAGACACTGCTACAGTATGCTGTCATCTCCGCCTGTCAGACACTGACACTGTTACAGTATGCTGTCATCACCACCTGCCAGACACTGTTACAGTACGCTGTCATCACCGCCTGTCAGACACTGACACTGTTACAGTATGCTGTCATCACCGCTTGTCAGACACTGACACTGTTACAGTATGCTGTCATCACAGCCTGCCAGACACTGTTACAGTACGCTGTCATCACCGCCTGCCAGACACTGACACTGTTACAGTATGCTGTCATCACAGCCTGCTAGACACTGACACTGTTACAGTATGCTGTCATCACAGCCTGCCAGACACTGACACTGTTACAGTATGCTGTCATCACAGCCTGCTAGAAAATGACACTGTTACAGTATGCTGTCATCACTGCCTGCCAGACACTGACACCGCTACAGTATGCTGTCATCACAGCCTGCTAGACACTGTTACAGTATGCTGTCATCACAGCCTGCTAGAAACTGTTACAGTATGCTGTCATCACCGCCTGTCAGACACTGACACTGTTACAGTATGCTGTCATCACCGCCTACCAGACACTGACAGTGCTACTGTGTCCTGTCTTCACCGCCTGCCAGACAATGTTACAGTATGCTGTCATCACAGCCTGCTAGACACTGACACTGTTACAGTATGCTGTCATCACAGCCTGCCAGACACTGTTACAGTATGCTGTCATCACAGCCTGCTAGAAAATGACACTGTTACAGTATGCTGTCATCACCGCCTGCCAGACACTGACACCGCGTGCTGTCACACAGCTGCAGACACTGTACAGTATGCTGTCACCAGCCGCTGCAGAAACTGTTACAGTACGCTGTCATCACAGCCTGCCAGACACTGTTACAGTATGCTGTCATCACCGCCTGCCAGACACTGACAATTCTACAGTATGCTGTGATCACCGCCTGCTAGACACTGACACTGCTACAGTATGCTGTCATCACAGCCTGCCAGACACTGACAATGTTACAGTACGCTGTCATCACCGCCTGCCAGACACGGACACTATTACAGTATGCTGTCATCACAGCCTGCTAGACACTGATACTGTTACAGTATGGTGTCATCACACCCTGCCAGACACTGACACTGTTACAGTATGCTGTCATCACAGCCTGCCAGACACTGTTACAGTATGCTGTCATCACCGCCTGCCAGACACTGACAATTCTACAGTATGCTGTGATCACCGCCTGCTAGACACTGACACTGCTACAGTATGCTGTCATCACAGCCTGCCAGACACTGACAATGTTACAGTACGCTGTCATCACTGCCTGCCAGACACGGACACTATTACAGTATGCTGTCATCACAGCCTGCTAGACACTGATACTGTTACAGTATGGTGTCATCACACCCTGCCAGACACTGACACTGTTACAGTATGCTGTCATCACAGCCTGCCAGACACTGTTACAGTACGCTGTCATCACCACCTGTCAGACACTGACACTGCTACAGTATGCTGTCATCACAGCCTGCCTGACACTGTTACAGTAGCTGACATCACCGCCTGCCAGACACTGACACTGCTACTGTGTACTGTCATCACCGCCTGCCGGACACTGTTACAGTACGCTGACATCACAGCCTGTCAGACACTGACACTGTTACAGTATGCTGTCATCACCGCCTGTCTGACACTGACACTGTTACAGTATGCTGTCATCACCGCCTGTCAGACACTGCTACAGTATGCTGTCATCACCGCCTGCCAGACACTGACACTGCTACAGTATGCTGTCATCACAGCCTGCCAGACATTGACACTGTTACAGTGTGCTGTCATCACCGCCTGCCAGACACTGACACTTCTACAGTATGATGTCATCACAGCCTGCTAGACACTGTTACAGTATGATGTCATCACAGCCTGCTAGACACGGTTACAGTACGCTGGCATCACAGCCTGCCAGACACTGACACTGTTACAGAATGCTGTCATCACCGCCTGCCAGACACTGACACTGCTACAGTATGCTGTCATCGCCGCCTGCAAGACACTGTTACAGTATGCTGTCATCACAGCCTGCTAGACAATGTTACAGTATGCTGTCATCACCGCCTGCCAGACACTAACACTGCTACAGTATGCTGTCATCACCGTCTACCAGACACTGACACTGTTACAATATGCTGTCATCACCGCCTGCCAGACACTGTTACAGTACGCTGTCATCACCGCCTGCCAGATACTGACACTGTTACAGTACGCTGTCATCACAGCCTGCCAGATACTGACACTGTTACAGTACGCTGTCATCACAGCCTGCCAGACACTGACACTGCCACTGTGTCCTGTCTTCACCGCCTGCCAGACACTGTTACAGTATGCTGTTATCACCACCTGCCAGACACTGTTACAGTATGCCGTCATCACCGCCTGTCAGACACTGACACTGTTACAGTATGCTGTCATCACCGCCTACCAGACACTGACACTGCTACTGTGTCCTGTCTTCACCGCCTGCCAGACAATGTTAAAGTATGCTGTCATCACCACCTGCCAGACACTGCTACAGTATGCTGTCATCTCCGCCTGTCAGACACTGACACTGTTACAGTATGCTGTCATCACCACCTGCCAGACACTGTTACAGTACGCTGTCATCACCGCCTGTCAGACACTGACACTGTTACAGTATGCTGTCATCACCGCTTGTCAGACACTGACACTGTTACAGTATGCTGTCATCACAGCCTGCCAGACACTGTTACAGTACGCTGTCATCACCGCCTGCCAGACACTGACACTGTTACAGTATGCTGTCATCACAGCCTGCTAGACACTGACACTGTTACAGTATGCTGTCATCACAGCCTGCCAGACACTGACACTGTTACAGTATGCTGTCATCACAGCCTGCTAGAAAATGACACTGTTACAGTATGCTGTCATCACTGCCTGCCAGACACTGACACCGCTTACAGTATGCTGTCATCACAGCCTGCTAGACACTGTTACAGTATGCTGTCATCACAGCCTGCTAGAAACTGTTACAGTATGCTGTCATCACCGCCTGTCAGACACTGACACTGTTACAGTATGCTGTCATCACCGCCTACCAGACACTGACAGTGCTACTGTGTCCTGTCTTCACCGCCTGCCAGACAATGTTACAGTATGCTGTCATCACAGCCTGCTAGACACTGACACTGTTACAGTATGCTGTCATCACAGCCTGCCAGACACTGACACTGTTACAGTATGCTGTCATCACAGCCTGCTAGAAAATGACACTATTACAGTATGCTGTCATCACCGCCTGCCAGACACTGACACCGCTACAGTATGCTGTCATCACAGCCTGCTAGACACTGTTACAGTATGCTGTCATCACAGCCTGCTAGAAACTGTTACAGTACGCTGTCATCACAGCCTGCCAGACACTGTTACAGTATGCTGTCATCACCGCCTGCCAGACACTGACAATTCTACAGTATGCTGTGATCACCGCCTGCTAGACACTGACACTGTTACAGAATGCTGTCATCACCGCCTGCCAGACACTGACACTGCTACAGTATGCTGTCATCGCCGCCTGCAAGACACTGTTACAGTATGCTGTCATCACAGCCTGCTAGACAATGTTACAGTATGCTGTCATCACCGCCTGCCAGACACTAACACTGCTACAGTATGCTGTCATCACCGTCTACCAGACACTGACACTGTTACAATATGCTGTCATCACCGCCTGCCAGACACTGTTACAGTACGCTGTCATCACCGCCTGCCAGATACTGACACTGTTACAGTACGCTGTCATCACAGCCTGCCAGATACTGACACTGTTACAGTACGCTGTCATCACAGCCTGCCAGACACTGACACTGCCACTGTGTCCTGTCTTCACCGCCTGCCAGACACTGTTACAGTATGCTGTTATCACCACCTGCCAGACACTGTTACAGTATGCCGTCATCACCGCCTGTCAGACACTGACACTGTTACAGTATGCTGTCATCACCGCCTACCAGACACTGACACTGCTACTGTGTCCTGTCTTCACCGCCTGCCAGACAATGTTAAAGTATGCTGTCATCACCACCTGCCAGACACTGCTACAGTATGCTGTCATCTCCGCCTGTCAGACACTGACACTGTTACAGTATGCTGTCATCACCACCTGCCAGACACTGTTACAGTACGCTGTCATCACCGCCTGTCAGACACTGACACTGTTACAGTATGCTGTCATCACCGCTTGTCAGACACTGACACTGTTACAGTATGCTGTCATCACAGCCTGCCAGACACTGTTACAGTACGCTGTCATCACCGCCTGCCAGACACTGACACTGTTACAGTATGCTGTCATCACAGCCTGCTAGACACTGACACTGTTACAGTATGCTGTCATCACAGCCTGCCAGACACTGACACTGTTACAGTATGCTGTCATCACAGCCTGCTAGAAAATGACACTGTTACAGTATGCTGTCATCACTGCCTGCCAGACACTGACACCGCTACAGTATGCTGTCATCACAGCCTGCTAGACACTGTTACAGTATGCTGTCATCACAGCCTGCTAGAAACTGTTACAGTATGCTGTCATCACCGCCTGTCAGACACTGACACTGTTACAGTATGCTGTCATCACCGCCTACCAGACACTGACAGTGCTACTGTGTCCTGTCTTCACCGCCTGCCAGACAATGTTACAGTATGCTGTCATCACAGCCTGCTAGACACTGACACTGTTACAGTATGCTGTCATCACAGCCTGCCAGACACTGACACTGTTACAGTATGCTGTCATCACAGCCTGCTAGAAAATGACACTATTACAGTATGCTGTCATCACCGCCTGCCAGACACTGACACCGCTTACAGTATGCTGTCATCACAGCCTGCTAGACACTGTTACAGTATGCTGTCATCACAGCCTGCTAGAAACTGTTACAGTACGCTGTCATCACAGCCTGCCAGACACTGTTACAGTATGCTGTCATCACCGCCTGCCAGACACTGACAATTCTACAGTATGCTGTGATCACCGCCTGCTAGACACTGACACTGTTACAGAATGCTGTCATCACCGCCTGCCAGACACTGACACTGCTACAGTATGCTGTCATCGCCGCCTGCAAGACACTGTTACAGTATGCTGTCATCACAGCCTGCTAGACAATGTTACAGTATGCTGTCATCACCGCCTGCCAGACACTAACACTGCTACAGTATGCTGTCATCACCGTCTACCAGACACTGACACTGTTACAGTATGCTGTCATCACCGCCTGCCAGACACTGTTACAGTACGCTGTCATCACCGCCTGCCAGATACTGACACTGTTACAGTACGCTGTCATCACAGCCTGCCAGATACTGACACTGTTACAGTACGCTGTCATCACAGCCTGCCAGACACTGACACTGCCACTGTGTCCTGTCTTCACCGCCTGCCAGACACTGTTACAGTATGCTGTTATCACCACCTGCCAGACACTGTTACAGTATGCTGTCATCACCGCCTGTCAGACACTGACACTGTTACAGTATGCTGTCATCACCGCCTACCAGACACTGACACTGCTACTGTGTCCTGTCTTCACCGCCTGCCAGACAATGTTACAGTATGCTGTCATCACCACCTGCCAGACACTGCTACAGTATGCTGTCATCTCCGCCTGTCAGACACTGACACTGTTACAGTATGCTGTCATCACCACCTGCCAGACACTGTTACAGTACGCTGTCATCACCGCCTGTCAGACACTGACACTGTTACAGTATGCTGTCATCACCGCTTGTCAGACACTGACACTGTTACAGTATGCTGTCATCACAGCCTGCCAGACACTGTTACAGTACGCTGTCATCACCGCCTGCCAGACACTGACACTGTTACAGTATGCTGTCATCACAGCCTGCTAGACACTGACACTGTTACAGTATGCTGTCATCACAGCCTGCCAGACACTGACACTGTTACAGTATGCTGTCATCACAGCCTGCTAGAAAATGACACTGTTACAGTATGCTGTCATCACTGCCTGCCAGACACTGACACCGCTACAGTATGCTGTCATCACAGCCTGCTAGACACTGTTACAGTATGCTGTCATCACAGCCTGCTAGAAACTGTTACAGTATGCTGTCATCACCGCCTGTCAGACACTGACACTGTTACAGTATGCTGTCATCACCGCCTACCAGACACTGACAGTGCTACTGTGTCCTGTCTTCACCGCCTGCCAGACAATGTTACAGTATGCTGTCATCACAGCTTGCCAGACACTGACACTGTTACAGTATGCTGTCATCACAGCCTGCTAGAAAATGACACTGTTACAGTATGCTGTCATCACCGCCTGCCAGACACTGACACCGCTACAGTATGCTGTCATCACAGCCTGCTAGACACTGTTACAGTATGCTGTCAACACAGCCTGCTAGAAACTGTTACAGTACACTGTCATCACAGCCTGCCAGACACTGTTACAGTATGCTGTCATCACCGCCTGCCAGACACTGACAATTCTACAGTATGCTGTGATCACCGCCTGCTAGACACTGACACTGCTACAGTATGCTGTCATCACAGCCTGCCAGACACTGACACTGTTACAGTACGCTCTCATCACCGCCTGCCAGACACTTTTACAGTACGCTGTCATCACTGCCTGCCAGACACGGACACTATTACAGTATGCTGTCATCACAGCCTGCTAGACACTGATACTGTTACAGTATGGTGTCATCACACCCTGCCAGACACTGACACTGTTACAGTATGCTGTCATCACAGCCTGCCAGACACTGTTACAGTACGCTGTCATCACCACCTGTCAGACACTGACACTGCTACAGTATGCTGTCATCACAGCCTGCCTGACACTGTTACAGTAGCTGACATCACCGCCTGCCAGACACTGACACTGCTACTGTGTACTGTCATCACCGCCTGCCGGACACTGTTACAGTACGCTGACATCACAGCCTGTCAGACACTGACACTGTTACAGTATGCTGTCATCACCGCCTGTCTGACACTGACACTGTTACAGTATGCTGTCATCACCGCCTGTCAGACACTGCTACAGTATGCTGTCATCACCACCTGCCAGACACTGACACTGCTACAGTATGCTGTCATCACAGCCTGCCAGACACTGACACTGTTACAGTGTGCTGTCATCACCGCCTGCCAGACACTGACACTTCTACAGTATGATGTCATCACAGCCTGCTAGACACGGTTACAGTACGCTGTCATCACAGCCTGCCAGACACTGACACTGTTACAGAATGCTGTCATCACCGCCTGCCAGACACTGACACTGCTACAGTATGCTGTCATCGCCGCCTGCAAGACACTGTTACAGTATGCTGTCATCACAGCCTGCTAGACAATGTTACAGTATGCTGTCATCACCGCCTGCCAGACACTAACACTGCTACAGTATGCTGTCATCACCGTCTACCAGACACTGACACTGTTACAATATGCTGTCATCACCGCCTGCCAGACACTGTTACAGTACGCTGTCATCACCGCCTGCCAGATACTGACACTGTTACAGTACGCTGTCATCACAGCCTGCCAGATACTGACACTGTTACAGTACGCTGTCATCACAGCCTGCCAGACACTGACACTGCCACTGTGTCCTGTCTTCACCGCCTGCCAGACACTGTTACAGTATGCTGTTATCACCACCTGCCAGACACTGTTACAGTATGCTGTCATCACCGCCTGTCAGACACTGACACTGTTACAGTATGCTGTCATCACCGCCTACCAGACACTGACACTGCTACTGTGTCCTGTCTTCACCGCCTGCCAGACAATGTTAAAGTATGCTGTCATCACCACCTGCCAGACACTGCTACAGTATGCTGTCATCTCCGCCTGTCAGACACTGACACTGTTACAGTATGCTGTCATCACCACCTGCCAGACACTGTTACAGTACGCTGTCATCACCGCCTGTCAGACACTGACACTGTTACAGTATGCTGTCATCACCGCTTGTCAGACACTGACACTGTTACAGTATGCTGTCATCACAGCCTGCCAGACACTGTTACAGTACGCTGTCATCACCGCCTGCCAGACACTGACACTGTTACAGTATGCTGTCATCACAGCCTGCTAGACACTGACACTGTTACAGTATGCTGTCATCACAGCCTGCCAGACACTGACACTGTTACAGTATGCTGTCATCACAGCCTGCTAGAAAATGACACTGTTACAGTATGCTGTCATCACTGCCTGCCAGACACTGACACCGCTACAGTATGCTGTCATCACAGCCTGCTAGACACTGTTACAGTATGCTGTCATCACAGCCTGCTAGAAACTGTTACAGTATGCTGTCATCACCGCCTGTCAGACACTGACACTGTTACAGTATGCTGTCATCACCGCCTACCAGACACTGACAGTGCTACTGTGTCCTGTCTTCACCGCCTGCCAGACAATGTTACAGTATGCTGTCATCACAGCCTGCTAGACACTGACACTGTTACAGTATGCTGTCATCACAGCCTGCCAGACACTGACACTGTTACAGTATGCTGTCATCACAGCCTGCTAGAAAATGACACTATTACAGTATGCTGTCATCACCGCCTGCCAGACACTGACACCGCTACAGTATGCTGTCATCACAGCCTGCTAGACACTGTTACAGTATGCTGTCATCACAGCCTGCTAGAAACTGTTACAGTACGCTGTCATCACAGCCTGCCAGACACTGTTACAGTATGCTGTCATCACCGCCTGCCAGACACTGACAATTCTACAGTATGCTGTGATCACCGCCTGCTAGACACTGACACTGCTACAGTATGCTGTCATCACAGCCTGCCAGACACTGACACTATTACAGTATGCTGTCATCACAGCCTGCTAGACACTGATACTGTTACAGTATGGTGTCATCACACCCTGCCAGACACTGACACTGTTACAGTATGCTGTCATCACAGCCTGCCAGACACTGTTACAGTACGCTGTCATCACCACCTGTCAGACATTGACACTGCTACAGTATGCTGTCATCACAGCCTGCCTGACACTGTTACAGTAGCTGACATCACCGCCTGCCAGACACTGACACTGCTACTGTGTACTGTCATCACCGCCTGCCGGACACTGTTACAGTACGCTGACATCACAGCCTGTCAGACACTGACACTGTTACAGTATGCTGTCATCACCGCCTGTCTGACACTGACACTGTTACAGTATGCTGTCATCACCGCCTGTCAGACACTGCTACAGTATGCTGTCATCACCGCCTGCCAGACACTGACACTGCTACAGTATGCTGTCATCACAGCCTGCCAGACACTGACACTGTTACAGTGTGCTGTCATCACCGCCTGCCAGACACTGACACTTCTACAGTATGATGTCATCACAGCCTGCTAGACACTGTTACAGTATGCTGTCATCACAGCCTGCTAGACACTGTTACAGTACGCTGTCATCACAGCCTGCCAGACACTGACACTGTTACAGAATGCTGTCATCACCGCCTGCCAGACACTGACACTGCTACAGTATGCTGTCATCGCCGCCTGCAAGACACTGTTACAGTATGCTGTCATCACAGCCTGCTAGACAATGTTACAGTATGCTGTCATCACCGCCTGCCAGACACTAACACTGCTACAGTATGCTGTCATCACCGTCTACCAGACACTGACACTGTTACAGTATGCTGTCATCACCGCCTGCCAGACACTGTTACAGTACGCTGTCATCACCGCCTGCCAGATACTGACACTGTTACAGTACGCTGTCATCACAGCCTGCCAGATACTGACACTGTTACAGTACGCTGTCATCACAGCCTGCCAGACACTGACACTGCCACTGTGTCCTGTCTTCACCGCCTGCCAGACACTGTTACAGTATGCTGTTATCACCACCTGCCAGACACTGTTACAGTATGCTGTCATCACCGCATGTCAGACACTGACACTGTTACAGTATGCTGTCATCACCGCCTACCAGACACTGACACTGCTACTGTGTCCTGTCTTCACCGCCTGCCAGACAATGTTACAGTATGCTGTCATCACCACCTGCCAGACACTGCTACAGTATGCTGTCATCTCCGCTTGTCAGACACTGACACTGTTACAGTATGCTGTCATCACCACCTGCCAGACACTGTTACAGTACGCTGTCATCACCGCCTGTCAGACACTGACACTGTTACAGTATGCTGTCATCACCGCTTGTCAGACACTGACACTGTTACAGTATGCTGTCATCACAGCCTGCCAGACACTGTTACAGTACGCTGTCATCACCGCCTGCCAGACACTGACACTGTTACAGTATGCTGTCATCACAGCCTGCTAGACACTGACACTGTTACAGTATGCTGTCATCACAGCCTGCCAGACACTGACACTGTTACAGTATGCTGTCATCACAGCCTGCTAGAAAATGACACTGTTACAGTATGCTGTCATCACTGCCTGCCAGACACTGACACCGCTACAGTATGCTGTCATCACAGCCTGCTAGACACTGTTACAGTATGCTGTCATCACAGCCTGCTAGAAACTGTTACAGTATGCTGTCATCACCGCCTGTCAGACACTGACACTGTTACAGTATGCTGTCATCACCGCCTACCAGACACTGACAGTGCTACTGTGTCCTGTCTTCACCGCCTGCCAGACAATGTTACAGTATGCTGTCATCACAGCCTGCTAGACACTGACACTGTTACAGTATGCTGTCATCACAGCCTGCCAGACACTGACACTGTTACAGTATGCTGTCATCACAGCCTGCTAGAAAATGACACTATTACAGTATGCTGTCATCACCGCCTGCCAGACACTGACACCGCTACAGTATGCTGTCATCACAGCCTGCTAGACACTGTTACAGTATGCTGTCATCACAGCCTGCTAGAAACTGTTACAGTACGCTGTCATCACAGCCTGCCAGACACTGTTACAGTATGCTGTCATCACCGCCTGCCAGACACTGACAATTCTACAGTATGCTGTGATCACCGCCTGCTAGACACTGACACTGCTACAGTATGCTGTCATCACAGCCTGCCAGACACTGACACTGTTACAGTACGCTGTCATCACCGCCTGCCAGACACTGTTACAGTACGCTGTCATCACTGCCTGCCAGACACGGACACTATTACAGTATGCTGTCATCACAGCCTGCTAGACACTGATACTGTTACAGTATGGTGTCATCACACCCTGCTAGAGACTGACACTGTTACAGTATGCTGTCATCACCACCTGTCAGACACTGACACTGTTACAGTATGCTGTCATCACAGCCTGCCAGACACTGTTACAGTACGCTGTCATCACCGCCTGTCAGACACTGACACTGTTACTTTATGCTGTCATCACCGCCTGTCAGACACTGACACTGTTAACAGTATGCTGTCATCACAGCCTGCCAGACAATGTTACAGTACGCTGTCATCACCGCCTGCCAGACACTGACACTGTTACAGTACGCTGTCATCACAGCCTGCCAGACACTGACACTGTTACAGTACGCTGTCATCACCGTCTGCCAGACACTGACACTGCTACAGTATGCTGTCATCAACGCCTGCCAGACACTGACACTGTTACAGTACGCTGTCATCACCACCTGCCAGACACTGTTACAGTACGCTGTCATCACAGCCTGCCAGACACTGACACTGTTACAGTATGCTGTCATCACAGCCTGCTAGACACTGACAGTGCTACAGTATGCTGTCATCACCACCTGCCAGACACTGACACTGTTACAGTACGCTGTCATCACCGCCTGCCAGACACTGTTACAGTACGCTGTCATCACAGCCTGCCAGACACTGACACTGTTACAGTACGCTGTCATCACCGCCTGCCAGACACTGATACCGCTACAGTATGCTGTCATCACAGCCTGCTAGAAACTGACACTGCTACAGTATGCTGTCATCACCGCCTGCCAGACACTAACAATGCTACAGTATGCTGTGATCACCGCCTGCTAGACACTGACACTGCTACAGTATGCTGTCATCACCGCCTGCCAGACACTGTTACAGTACGCTGTCATCACAGCCTGCCAGACACTGACACTGTTACAGTACGCTGTCATCACCGCCTGCCAGACACTGACACCGCTACAGTATGCTGTCATCACAGCCTGCTAGACACTGACACTGCTACAGTATGCCGTCATCACCGCCTGCCAGACACTAACAATGCTACAGTATGCTGTGATGACCGCCTGCTAGACACTGCTACAGTATGCTGTCATCACCTCCTGCCAGACACTGTTACAGTACGCTGTCATCACCTCCTGCCAGACACTGACACTATTACAGTATGCTGTCATCACAGCCTGCTAGACACTGATACTGTTACAGTATGCTGTCATCACACCCTGCTAGACACTGACACTGCTACAGTATGCTGTAGCAGTGTCAGGATTACTTTATCCTATCCCAGGGATTCCTTAAAGAGGTGGGGTTTCAAGTGTCTCCGGAAGGTGGTGAGTGACTCCGCTGTCCTGGCGTCGTGAGGGAGCTTGTTCCACCATCGGGGTGCCAGAGCAGCGAACAGTTTTGACTGGGCTGAGCGGGACCTGTGCTTCCGCAGAGGTAGGGGGGCCAGCAGGCCAGAGGTGGATGAACGCAATGCCCTCGTTTGGGTGTAGGGACTGATCAGAGCCTGAAGGTACGGAGGTGCCGTTCCCCTCACAGCTCCGTAGGCAAGCACCATGGTCTTGTAGCAGATGCGAGCTTCAACTGGAAGCCAGTGGAGTGTGCGGAGGAGCGGGGTGACGTGAGAGAACTTGGGAAGTTTGAACACCAGACGGGCTGCGGCATTCTGGATGAGTTGTAGGGGTTTAATGGCACAGGCAGGGAGCCCAGCCAACAGCGAGTTGCAGTAATCCAGACGGGAGATGACAAGTGCCTGGATTAGGACCTGTGCCGCTTCCTGTGTAAGGCAGGGTGGTACTCTTCGAATGTTGTAGAGCATGAACCTACAGGATCAGGTCACCTCCTTGATGTTAGCGGAGAACGACAGGGTGTTGTCCAGGGTCACGCCAAGGCTCTTTGCACTCTGGGAGGAGGACACAACGGAGTTGTCAACCGTGATGGCGAGATCATGGAACGGGCAGTCCTTCCCCGGGAGGATGAGCATCTCCGTCTTGCCGAGGTTCAGCTTGAGGTGGTGATCTGTCATCCACACTGATATGTCTACCAGACATGCAGAGATGCGATTCGCCACCTGGTTATCAGAAGGGGGAAAGGAGAAGATTAGTTGTGTGTCGTCTGCGTAGCAATGATAGGAGAGGCCATGTGAGGATATGACAGCGCCAAGTGACTTGGTGTATAGCGAGAATAGGAGAGGGCCTAGAACTGAGCCCTGGGGGACACCAGTGGTGAGAGCATGTGGTGCGGAGACAGATTCTCGCCACGCCACTTGGTAGGAGCGACCTGTCAGGTAGGACGCAATCCAAGAGTGAGCCGCGCCGGAGATGCCCAACTCGGAGAGGGTGGAGAGGAGGATCTGATGGTTCACAGTATCAAAGGCAGCAGACAGGTCTAGAAGGACAAGAGCAGAGGAGAGAGAGTTAGCTTTAGCAGTGCTGAGAGCCTCCGTGACACAGAGAAGAGCAGTCTCAGTTGAATGACCAGTCTTGAAACCTGACTGGTTTGGATAAAGAAGGTAATTCTGAGAGAGATAGCAAGAGAGTTGGCTAAAGACTGCACGCTCAAGAGTTTTGGAGAGAAAAGAAAGAAGGGATACTGGTCTGTAGTTGTTGACATCGGAGGGATCGAGTGTAGGTTTTTTGAGAAGGGGTGCAACTCTCGCTCTCTTGAAGACGGAAGGGACATAGCCAGCGATCAAGGATGAGTTGATGAGCGAGGTGAGGTAAGGGAGAAGGTCTCCGGAAATGGTCTGGAGAAGAGAGGAGGGGATAGGGTCAAGAGGGCAGGTTTTTGGGCGGCCGGCCGTCACAAGTCGCAAGATTTCATCTGGAGAGAGATGGGAGAAAGAAGTCAAAGCATAGGGTAGGGCAGTGTGAGCAGGACCAGCAGTGTCATTTGACTTAACAAACGAGGATCGGATGTCGTCAACCTTTTTTTCAAAATGGTTGACGAAGTCATCCACAGAGAGGGAGGAGGGGGGGAGGGGAGGAGGATTCAGCAGGGAGGAGAAGGTGGCAAAGAGCTTCCTAGGGTTAGAAGCAGATGCTTGGAATTTAGAGTGGTAGAAAGTGGCTTTAGCAGCAGAAACAGAGGATGAAAATGTAGAGAGGAGGGAGTGAAAAGATGCCAGGTCCGCAGGGAGTCTAGTTTTCCTCCATTTCTGCTCGGCTGCCCGGAGCCCTGTTCTGTGAGCTCGCAATGAGTCGTTAAGCCACGGAGCAGGAGGGGAGGACCGAGCCGGCCGGGAGGATAGGGGACATAGAGAGTCAAAGGATACAGAAAGGGAGGAGAGGAGGGTTGAGGAGGCAGAATCAGGAGATTGGAGGGAGAAGGATTGAGCAGAGGGAAGAGATGATAGAATGGAAGAGGAGAGAGTAGCGGGAGAGAGAGAGCGAAGGTTGCGACGGCGCATTACCATCTGAGTAGGGGCAGAGTGAGTAGTGTTGGAGGAGAGCGAGAGAGAAAAGGATACAAAGTAGTGGTCGGAGACTTGGAGGGGAGTTGCAGTGAGATTAGTAGAAGAACAGCATCTAGTAAAGATGAGGTCAAGCGTATTGCCTGCCTTGTGAGTAGGGGGGGACGGTGAGAGGGTGAGGTCAAAAGAGGAGAGGAGTGGAAAGAAGGAGGCAGAGAGAAATGAGTCAAAGGTAGACGTAGGGAGGTTAAAGTCACCCAGAACTGTGAGGGGTGAGCCATCCTCAGGAAAGGAACTTAACAAGGCGTCAAGCTCATTGATGAACTCTTCAAGGGAACCTGGAGGGCGATAAATGATAAGGATGTTAAGCTTGAATGGGCTAGTGACTGTGACAGCATGGAATTCAAATGAGGAGATAGACAGATGGGTCAGGAGAGAAAGAGAGAATGTCCACTTGGGAGAGATGAGGATTCCTGTGCCACCACCCTGCTGACCAGATGCTCTCGGGGTATGCGAGAACACAGCAGTAGGACTAGCAGTGTTTTCAGTGGTAATCCATGTTTCCGTCAGCGCCAAGAAGTCAAGGGACTGGAGGGTACCATAGGCTGAGATGAACTCTGCCTTGTTGGCCACAGAACGGCAGTTCCAGAGGCTGCCGGAGACCTGGAACTCCACGTGGGTCGTGTGTGCAGGGACCACCAGGTTAGAGTGGCAGCAGCCACGCGGTGTGAGGCGTTTGTATAGCCTGTGCGGAGAGGAGAGAACAGGGATAGACAGACGCAAAGTTGACAGGCTACAGAAAATGGCTACAATAATGCAAAGGAGATCGGAATGAAATGAACTAAACATCTGGGAAAGCGAGAGAGCGGAGCCTCCCTCACTTACGTTTCACTGAAACACCCAAATATAACTCTCCCAACTTCCACCTCAGAAACTATAATTGTTGTAAACTACAGCGGTTCAATGTTTTCTAGGAATAGACTAACTTAGTTTATTCAGCTAACTTGGTACAGTATTCTTCAGTGAAAACCGTCCAGGGCACTGAATCCTATAACGCCACAGCCAACTAGCATGCCAGCCTCCAACAACACGGTTTAGCACCAATACTCGGCCACAACAAACCACCAGTGTGTCAACACGCCAAGCAGATCATTCGTGTCCGTGTCTAACGTTGTGTAAAGTTCTGGGTTAATCCCATAACACCACTGTAGAGACTCCCAGGACAGACAGGGCCTCATAACACCACTGTAGTGACTCCCAGCACAGACAGGGGCTCATAATATCACTGTAGAGACTCCCAGCACAGACAGGGCCTCATAACACCACTGTAGAGACTCCCAGCACAGACAGGGCCTCATAACACCACTGTAGTGACTCCCAGCACAGACAGGGCCTCATAACACCACTGTAGAGACTCCCAGCACAGACAGGGCCTCATAACACCACTGTAGTGACTCCCAGCACAGACAGGGGCTCATAACACCACTGTAGAGACTCCCAGCACAGACAGGGCCTCATAACACCACTGTAGTGACTCCCAGCACAGACAGGGGCTCATAATACCACTGTAGAGACTCCCAGCACAGACAGGGCCTCATAACACCACTGTAGAGACTCCCAGCACAGACAGGGCCTCATAAAACCACTGTAGTGATTCCCAGCACAGACAGGCGCTCATAACACCACTTGTAGTGGCTCCCAGCACAGACAGGGCCTCATAACACCACTGTAGAGACTCCCAGCACAGAGAGGTCCTGATAACACCACTGTAGAGACTCCCAGCACAGAGAGGTCCTGATTACGGAGAGATCAGAAACAGCATCCAACCAGCTGGTTCCCCAATAGGGCTGTAACAATGAGAGAATAGAAACAGCATCCAACCAGCTGGCTCCCAGTAGGGCTGTAACAATGAGAGAATAGAAACAGCATCCAACCAGCTGGCTCCCAGTAGGGCTGTAACAATGAGAGAATAGAAACAGCATCCAATCAGCTGGCTCCCAGTAGGGCTGTAGCAATGAGAGAATAGAAACAGCATCCAACCAGCTGGCTCCCAGTAGGGCTGTAACAATGAGAGAATAGAAACAGCATCCAACCAGCTGGCTCCCAGAAGGGCTGTAACAATGAGAGAATAGAAACAGCATCCAACCAGCTGGCTCCCAGTAGGGCTGTAACAATGAGAGAATAGAAACAGCATCCAACCAGCTGGCTCCCAGTAGGGCTGTAACAATGAGAGAATAGAAACAGCATCAAACCAGCTGGCTCCCAGTAGGGCTGTAACAATGAGAGAATAGAAACAGCATCCAACCAGCTGGCTCCCAGTAGGGCTGTAACAATGAGAGAATAGAAACAGCATCCAACCAGCTGGCTCCCAGTAGGGCTGTAACAATGAGAGAATAGAAACAGCATCCAACCAGCTGGCTCCCAGTAGGGCTGTAACAATGAGAAAATAGAAACAGCATCCAACCAGCTGGCTCCCAGTAGGGTTGTAACAAAATGACTGAATAGAAACACATGATGCTATTGCCTATTGCCATCCTGTCTCTAATGAGGTGCATGGTGTGTGTTTGGTAACTAGTAAAACCATACCACTAGTACCTGGTTCTGTTTAGTCCTGTAAAGTCCGTTCAAATGTCAGTAACGTTTAATATAGCCAACAGGTTCAATTCATTATGCTGAGAAAGACATGCAATATTACATTATGCTACTGGCTCTTGGTTGAGGCACTCGTCTTGGCCAGCTGATCGATGTGTGTTAGATTAAATCACTCCACCATCCCATCACATTGTGGATGATAAGGACTGGTCCTTGTCTTAAATCACTCCACCATCCCATCACATCGTGGAAAGATAAGGACTGGTCCTGGTCTTAAATCACTCCACCCCCCACCCCCATCACATTGTGGATGATAAGAACTGGTCCTTGTCTTAAATCACTCCACCACCCCCATCACATTGTGGATGATAAGGACTGGTCCTTGTCTTAAATCACTCCACCACCCCATCACATTGTGGATGATAAGGACTGGTCCTGTCTTAAATCACTCCACCACCCCATCACATTGTGGATGATAAGGACTGGTCCTGTCTTAAATCACTCCACCATCCCATCACATTGTGGATGATAACACTGGTCCTGGTCTTAAATCACTCCACCACCCCATCACATTGTGGATGATAAGGACTGGTCCTTGTCTTAAATCACTCCACCACCCCATCACATTGTGGATGATAAGGACTGGTCTTTGTCTTAAATCACTCCACCACCCCATCACATTGTGGATGATAAGGACTGGTCCTTGTCTTAAATCACTCCACCACCCTATCACATTGTGGATGATAAGGACTGGTCTTTGTCTTAAATCACTCCACCACCCCATCACATTGTGGATGATAAGGACTGGTCCTGTCTTAAATCACTCCACCATCCCATCACATTGTGGATGATAACACTGGTCCTGGTCTTAAATCACTCCACCACCCCATCACATTGTGGATGATAAGGACTGGTCCTTGTCTTAAATCACTCCACCACCCCATCACATTGTGGATGATAAGGACTGGTCTTTGTCTTAAATCACTCCACCACCCCATCACATTGTGGATGATAAGGACTGGTCCTTGTCTTAAATCACTCCACCACCCTATCACATTGTGGATGATAAGGACTGGTCTTTGTCTTAAATCACTCCACCACCCCATCACATTGTGGATGATAAGGACTGGTCCTGGTCTTAAATCACTCCACCACCCCCATCACATTGTGGATGATAAGGACTGGTCCTGGTCTTAAATCACTCCACCACCCCATCACATTGTGGATGATAAGGACTGGTCCTGGTCTTAAATCACTACACCACCCCATCACATTGTGGATGATAAGGACTGGTCTTTGTCTTAAATCACTCCACCACCCCATCACATTGTGGATGATAAGGACTGGTCCTGTCTTAAATCACTCCACCACCCCATCACATTGTGGATGATAAGGACTGGTCTTAAATCACTACACCATCCCATCACATTGTGGATGATAAGGACTGGTCCTGGTCTTAAATCACTCCACCACCCCATCACATTGTGGATGATAAGGACTGGTCCTTGTCTTAAATCACTCCACCATCCCATCACATTGTGGATGATAAGGACTGGTCCTGGTCTTCAATCACTCCACCACCCCATCACAAAGGTGACTTAGAAAATAATAATATCTCTCATAAATGAATAATTTCCAATGGGAGCAAATGAGCTCCCTTGGCAGAACATGCAAGTAGCTGGGCAGAGCCAAGCACTCTGATGACAAGTGACGTCATCCGAGTCCGCAGCTGAACACTGTATGCCGGAAAGGTGATTTAGAAAACAATAATATCTCTCATAAATGAATCCTATATTACATGATGTTACCATCTCTGAATGTTGTGACCTAACTGTGATGAATATAAAGTTAATCTCTTTCTACCTCAGAGACTTTGACCTAGCTCTATGATGTAATGACAGGTGGAATCAGTAAATGATTAATAGGGCTCATAAATAACATATTATTCCAGGACAGGTAGAGAAATGATTTAATCAAGGTTTAATCAAGCTAAACATCCTCTCTCCATCCACCTATAGTGTACCCATCCACAGAACCTCTGGGATTATAATGTTTACACTATTCCACTTCAATGGCATGTACTGATTATTGACTGGTTACCAGGGGTTGGAACCAACATTATTTTCCATTCGTTTCATTCTGAACAGAACCACTATTTTTTTCGTTTCGTTCCACTGTTCCGACCAGCAAGATAAAGTTCTCAACCGGTTCGAACCAAAAAAAAGTACTGGTTCCTTTCTGTTCCTTTTTTAACCTGTGAAATCAATAGTTTTTTACATTTAGCTCATTAAATTACTTCAAGCCAAGCTTGTTGTTTACATGCGTGATGGACAGACAAGTGTAGCCCATGGCGCAAGATGCGACTGACATTTTGCAGTTGGGGAGAGAGCGAGAGAGGGGTCTTGGCTAGAAGGGATCCAGCTTTTGTCAAATTAATGTAATATTTGACCAGAGAGGGTTGAGGAGGAGGCTTGAAGCAATGGACATCTTGTTATGACATGCATTATAAAAATTAGGTCCACATAATTATACCTAGGAGGCGCAGCTTCTATGGAGGAACTTTGAATGTCCTTTTATCTATCTAGCTAACAAGCTTGTGTGTGCAGAGCGGCACCAGAATTAAAAACACGTCTTCCCTTTTTGTAGTTAATAAATCCAACGTGATAACTAGGCCTATAGTATCCGTGACTAGCATTGAAAATGTTAATCCATTCTTCTCTAGCTGATTAAAAATCTCTCTCCCCATAGCCCCGGGAAGATGTTTGGAGGTGGGGGTGCAGACATGTTTTTTTAGCCTGTGCTACAGACGGTTCCGTATATCAGTCCCGCATACAGGACTAGTAAAGGCCTAGTGCAAGTTTTTTTTTTTTTTTTACTGTTAAAGTTTTTTAATGACTTTTAAAAAATCTGATCTTTCAGGGGATGCTGCAAAACCCTCAGCACCCTTACTTCAGGCTGCTATGTCTCTCCCTATCTTCTGAATGAAGCTTGTAATGTCAGTACAGTTGCCTATGCTTCAGAGGGGGAGAGCAGGTAGCTGAAACACACACAGGCACAGGCAAAGAGTTCCAGCTGTCAGGCAGACACAAATATGTTTCTGAGTGACAGAGTGAGGGCTTTGCATAGTTGCGTTTTTTGTGGGACTAGAATTAAATGCCTGGAACGTAAAATTACATTATTAAACGGTTCCCATGCTTTTAAAAGAATGGTTCTGTTCCAGAACAGTATGGATCGCTTTCGTTCCAGGTTCCGTTTCTGTTTATTTTCCGGCTTTCTGTTCTGTTCCCTGAACAAAACCTTGTCCTGTACATTCATGAGGAACCTTGTATTTTCACTATGCTGATCAGCTCATTGTGTACAACACAGTCCTGACTGTAGTCTGCCAAGGTCATTCTAAAGAGCAGAGAAGTCAGACTGTCTGGTGTGGTGGTATATACCCAGAATGCATTACTTGCAGAGCCAGGCTGGTGTTTGGCTAATCAGCCCATGCAGGGGGGCGATGGTGAGACGTACAGAGAGAGATCTAACGCTTTCATAACATACTATAACCATCGCACAATCACTACTGCTACTGTTAACATCTCTGTTATAACATACTGTAACCACCGTACCATCACTACTGCTACTGTTAACGTCGCTATTATAACATACTGTAACCACCGTACCATCACTACTGCTACTGTTAATGTCTCTGTCTCTGGAGGAAGAAGGCAGTCTGCTGCCAGGCAGAACACAGAGAGGAAGAAGGCAGTCTGCTGCCAGGCAGAACACAGAGAGGAAGAAGGCAGTCTGCTGCCAGGCAGAACACAGAGAGGAAGAAGGCAGTCTGCTGCCAGGCAGAACACAGAGAGGAAGAAAGCAGTCTGCTGCCAGGCAGAACACAGAGAGGAAGAAGGCAGTCTACTGCCAGGCAGAACACAGAGAGGAAGAAGGCAGTCTGCTGCCAGGCAGAACACAGAGAGGAAGAAGGCAGTTTTCTGCCATGCAGAACACAGAGAGGAAGAAGGCAGTCTGCTGCCAGACAGAACACAGACAGGAAGAAGGCAGTCTGCTGCCAGGCAGAACACAGAGAGGAAGAAGGCAGTCTGCTGCCAGGCAGAACACAGAGAGGAAGAAGGCAGTCTGCTGCCATGCAGAACACAGAGAGGAAGAAGGCGGTCTGCTGCCAAGCAGAACACAGAGAGGAAGAAGGCAGTCTGCTGCCATGCAGAACACAGAGAGGAAGAAGGCAGTCTGCTGCCAGGCAGAACACAGAGAGGAAGAAGGCAGTCTGCTGCCATGCAGAACACAGAGAGGAAGAAGGCAGTCTGCTGCCAGGCAGAACACAGAGAGGAAGAAGGCAGTCTGCTGCCAGGCAGAACACAGAGAGGAAGAAGGCAGTCTGCTGCCAGGCAGAACACAGAGAGGAAGAAGGCAGTCTGCTGCCAGGCAGAACACAGAGAGGAAGAAGGCAGTCTGCTGCCAGGCAGAACACAGAGAGGAAGAAGGCAGTTTTCTGCCATGCAGAACACAGAGAGGAAGAAGGCAGTCTGCTGCCAGGCAGAACACAGAGAGGAAGAAGGCAGTATGCTGCCAGATAGAACACAGAGAGGAAGAAGGCAGTCTGCTGCCAGGCAGAACACAGAGAGGAAGAAGGCAGTCTGCTGCCATGCAGAACACAGAGAGGAAGAAGGCAGTCTGCTGCCAAGCAGAACACAGAGAGGAAGAAGGCAGTCTGCTGCCATGCAGAACACAGAGAGGAAGAAGGCAGTCTGCTGCCAGGCAGAACACAGAGAGGAAGAAGGCAGTCTGCTGCCAGGCAGAACACAGAGAGGAAGAAGGCAGTCTGCTGCCAGGCAGAACACAGAGAGGAAGAAGGCAGTCTGCTGCCAGGCAGAACACAGAGAGGAAGAAGGCAGTCTGCTGCCAGGCAGAACACAGAGAGGAAGAAGGCAGTCTGCTGCCAGGCAGAACACAGAGAGGAAGAAGGCAGTCTGCTGCCAGGCAGAACACAGAGAGGAATAAGGTTGAGAGGAAAGATGGAGGAATTGCAGAGTGTCTCCTTACGTCTTTACTGGCTGGGTTGTGATTTTGACCTGGCTGGGTTGTGATTTTGACCTGGCTGGGTTGTGATTTTGACCTGGCTGGGTTGTGATTTTGACCTGGCTGGGTTGTGATTTTGACCTGGCTGGGTTGTGATTTTGACCTGGCCGGGTTGTGAATTTGACCTGGCCGGGTTGTGATTTTGACATGGCCGGGTTGTGGTTTGTTCATTTGTCCTTAGCTTCATCTTTTGATTTTCATCCGTCTCTGTGTAATCTTAATTTGACCGCCTCACATTGCAACTGAGAGGAGGAAGGAGTGAGTTAATCCCTGTTGTGTCGTAGACCAATTAAAGCCTACTGTAACTCTTGATATGACAGTAATGGCTGTAGTAAACAGGCTTCAGGGTTCAGGCACCTCATCATGTTGTTGATGATATGTTGGGGATCCCCAAAACAAAGCCTCTGCCTGGGGTACAGCAGGTGGCCATCTGGCCAATCAGCTGTAAGTCAACAGGACCAGTTTGGGGGTAAGAGGGGGAACCCCTGGACTGGAACTGATTGCCATGTGAATTAGAGTACTGGGGCTCTGCCAAATCAGGTTGTTTGGTTAGTGCTAGGCTAGCAGCGTGACAACACAGGATAACTGTCTGCTCATCAGTAATGACCTGATGACTGTATGTACTGTATGTTAATGTCAATAATCAGGAAATATTATGCAGCAGAACTGTTGGATACCACTAGGTTCTGTTTCAGTTTGATTATCAGGAAATATTATGCAACAGAACTGTTGGATACCACTAGGTTCTGTTTCAGTTTGATAATCAGGAAATATTATGCAACAGAACTGTTGGATACCACTAGGTTCTGTTTCAGTTTGATAATCAGGAAATATTATGCAACAGAACTGTTAGATACCACTAGGTTCTGTTTCAGTTTGATAATCAGGAAATATTATGCAACAGAACTGTTGGATACCACTAGGTTCTGTTTCAGTTTGATAATCAGGAAATATTATGCAACAGAACTGTCGGATACCACTAGGTTCTGTTTCAGTTTGATAATCAGGAAATATTATGCAACAGAACTGTTAGATACCACTAGGTTCTGTTTCAGTTTGATAATCAGGAAATATTATGCAACAGAACTGTTAGATACCACTAGGTTCTGTTTCAGTTTGATAATCAGGAAATATTATGCAGCAGAACTGTTAGATACCACTAGGTTCTGTTTCAGTTTGATAATCAGGAAATATTATGCAACAGAACTGTCGGATACCACTAGGTTCTGTTTCAGTTTGATAATCAGGAAATATTATGCAACAGAACTGTTAGATACCACTAGGTTCTGTTTCAGTTTGATAATCAGGAAATATTATGCAACAGAACTGTTAGATACCACTAGGTTCTGTTTCAGTTTGATAATCAGGAAATATTATGCAACAGAACTGTTAGATACCACTAGGTTCTGTTTCAGTTTGATAATCAGGAAATATTATGCAACAGAACTGTTGGATACCACTAGGTTCTGTTTCAGTTTGATAATCAGGAAATATTATGCAACAGAACTGTTAGATACCACTAGGTTCTGTTTCAGTTTGATAATCAGGAAATATTATGCAACAGAACTGTTGGATACCACTAGGTTCTGTTTCAGTTTGATAATCAGGAAATATTATGCAACAGAACTGTCGGATACCACTAGGTTCTGTTTCAGTTTGATAATCAGGAAATATTATGCAACAGAACTGTTAGATACCACTAGGTTCTGTTTCAGTTTGATAATCAGGAAATATTATGCAACAGAACTGTTAGATACCACTAGGTTCTGTTTCAGTTTGATAATCAGGAAATATTATGCAGCAGAACTGTTAGATACCACTAGGTTCTGTTTCAGTTTGATAATCAGGAAATATTATGCAACAGAACTGTCGGATACCACTAGGTTCTGTTTCAGTTTGATAATCAGGAAATATTATGCAACAGAACTGTTAGATACCACTAGGTTCTGTTTCAGTTTGATAATCAGGAAATATTATGCAACAGAACTGTCGGATACCACTAGGTTCTGTTTCAGTTTGATAATCAGGAAATATTATGCAGCAGAACTGTCGGATACCAGTAGGTTCTGTTTCAGTTTGATAATCAGGAAATATTATGCAACAGAACTGTCGGATACCACTAGGTTCTGTTTCAGTTTGATAATCAGGAAATATTATGCAGCAGAACTGTTAGATACCACTAGGTTCTGTTTCAGTTTGGTTCAGGTGTGAGCAGCAGTAGAGGTCTGATAGAAATGTAGGTTATGTGCTGTAGTAAATGTTAACTCCAACATAATAACATATAAATAATACATATCCCAATACATATCAATGGACTGGTATCATTTGGAAGGATTTCAGATATTGGACTGAGGTGTATTAAGGGATTTTCCCTCCAAATGTAATAGTTATATAACAGTTATCAAGTGGTTCCTTTCATCATTCAGACTTAATGGAATTATTTGTTTGATGTAGTTTCCCTCAGGCAGTTTAAACCTCAAATAAAATCTACATTTTGACACAGAATGACAATTGTCACTCAAAGAGATGTCTCAATATAAAACTTTGAATAGAGAGGAGGAATAGAAAGTTTAAATTCTTAACCTTTTATTTCTGTATTTATAGTCATTTTAATATTTTTAACCTTATTTCTGTATTCATAATAATGTTGTAATTTTCACTGAAACTAATGACTTTCAAAGGTCAATAAATAAAAAATAAAAAACATTATCCACTACTAAGTCACAGAGACAGCATTTTATAGTCTAAAGCACAGAAACAGAATAGAGACAGTCGTCCACCACAGTTAGTCACAGAGACGGTACAGAGACAGAATAGAGACAGAGTCGTCCACCACAGTTAGTCACAGAGACAGAATAGAGACAGTCGTCCACCACAGTTAGTCACAGAGACAGTACAGAGACAGAATAGAGACAGAGTCGTCCATCACAGTTAGTCACAGAGACAGTACAGAGACAGACAGAATAGAGACAGTCGTCCACCACAGTTACAGTGGGGAAAAAAAGTATTTAGTCAGCCACCAATTGTGCAAGTTCTCCCACTTAAAAAGATGAGAGAGGCCTGTAATTTTCATCATAGGTACACGTCAACTATGACTGACAAAATCAGAAAAAAAATCCAGAAAATCACATTGTAGGATTTTTAATGAATTTATTTGCAAATTATGGTGGAAAATAAGTATTTGGTCAATAACAAAAGTTTCTCAATACTTTGTTATATACCCTTTGTTGGCAATGACACAGGTCAAACGTTTTCTGTAAGTCTTCACAAGGTTTTCACACACTGTTGCTGGTATTTTGGCCCATCCCTCCATGCAGATCTCCTCTAGAGCAGTGATGTTTTGGGGCTGTCGCTGGGCAACACAGACTTTCAACTCCCTCCAAAGATTTTCTATGGGGTTGAGATCTGGAGACTGGCTAGGCCACTCCAGGACCTTGAAATGCTTCTTACGAAGCCACTCCTTCGTTGCCCGGGCGGTGTGTTTGGGATCATTGTCATGCTGAAAGACCCAGCCACGTTTCATCTTCAATGCCCTTGCTGATGGAAGGTTTTCACTCAAAATCTCACGATACATGGCCCCATTCATTCTTTCCTTTACACGGATCAGTCGTCCTGGTCCCTTTGCAGAAAAACAGCCCCAAAGCATGATGTTTCCACCCCCATGCTTCACAGTAGGTATGGTGTTCTTTGGATGCAACTCAGCATTCTTTGTCCTCCAAACACGACGAGTTGAGTTTTTACCAAAAAGTTATATTTTGGTTTCATCTGACCATATGACATTCTCCCAATCCTCTTCTGGATCATCCAAATGCACTCTAGCAAACTTCAGACGGGACTGGACATGTACTGGCTTAAGCAGGGGGACACGTCTGGCACTGCAGGATTTGAGTCCCTGGCGGCGTAGTCTGTTACTGATGGTAGGCTTTGTTACTTTGGTCCCAGCTCTCTGCAGGTCATTCACTAGGTCCCCCCGTGTGGTTCTGGGATTTTTGATCACCGTTCTTGTGATCATTTTGACCCACGGGTGAGATCTTGCGTGGAGCCCCAGATCGAGGGAGATTATCAGTGGTCTTGTATGTCTTCCATTTCCTAATAATTGCTCCCACAGTTGATTTCTTCAAACCAAGCTGCTTACCTATTGCAGATTCAGTCTTCCCAGCCTGGTGCAGGTCTACAATTTTGTTTCTGGTGTCCTTTGACAGCTCTTTGGTCTTGGCCATAGTGAAGTTTGGAGTGTGACTGTTTGAGGTTGTGGACAGGTGTCTTTTATACTGATAACAAGTTCAAACAGGTGCCATTAATACAGGTAACGAGTGGAGGACAGAGGAGCCTCTTAAAGAAGAAGTTACAGGTCTGTGAGAGCCAGAAATCTTGCTTGTTTGTAGGTGACCAAATACTTATTTTCCACCATAATTTGCAAATAAATTCATTAAAAATCGTACAATGTGATTTTCTGGATTTTTTTTTCTCAATTTGTCTGTCATAGTTGACGTGTACCTATGATGAATATTACAGGCCTCTCTCATCTTAAGTGGGAGAACTTGCACAATTGGTGGCTGACTAAATACTTTTTTCCCCCACTGTAGTCACAGAGACAGTACAGAGACAGAATAGAGACAGAGTCGTCCATCACAGTTAGTCACAGAGACAGTACAGAGACAGAATAGAGACAGAGTCGTCCACCACAGTTAATCACAGAGACAGTATAGAGACAGAATAGAGACAGAGTCGTCCACCACAGTTAATCACATAGACAGTACAGAGACAGAATAGAGACAGAGTCGTCCACCACAGTTAGTCACAGAGACAGTACAGAGACAGAATAGAGACAGAGTCGTCCATCACAGTTAGTCACAGAGACAGTACAGAGACAGAATAGAGACAGAGTCGTCCACCACAGTTAATCACAGAGACAGTATAGAGACAGAATAGAGACAGTCGTCCACCACAGTTAATCACAGAGACAGGGTCGCCCACCACAATTAGTCACAGAGACAGTACAGAGACAGTCATCCATCACAGTTAGTCACAGGGACAGTACAGAGTGCCGCTACTCCACCACAATCTGTAGGAACCTGTAACTCCATCCTGGCAGCCTCAGCTTCCAGCTCCAGCCTTTGTTGCAGCAGCGGTATTTCCCGTGCATATTGATGCCTGATTGCTGATATCACCTCAGGGTCGTGTTGTGTGACAAGGCTGTTGTTCCAGCCACCCCCAGCAGCCTTGGTCCTCTGTGATCCGGTCAGGGTCTTGGCAGCCTCTCCTTCCCCCTTAATCACTGCTCCTCCGGGGGCTAAGCCTCTCTGACGCTGGCCTCCTTAGAAGAGCTTGGCATTTGTCAGAGATCTCATTTCTGTAATTCATTGAGGGTCTCCGGGGAGATGGAGTTGGCACAGGTTCTCTATCCTCTCTCCCTCCGACTGGAGCTTTGTAATACACCAGGCTAGCTACCCTGAATGGGGACTTGACCTGAAAAGGTCAGTGTCTAAATAGATTTGATATCAATGATACTAAGCTGCAGAAATAAAGTTAAACAAATTAAATCAAACTATAACTGAAGCATCACTGAGAAGTGGTTCAATGGTCAGCACATAAATGCTTTAGTGATTTGGCACATTTTCTGAAATATACTTTAAAATGTGCTATACTTAAAAGGATCAGTAAATGGGTGTACAAAACAGTTTATGAATGGTTAATTATTAGTTTATGGATAGTTTACAAATATGTAATAAACAGTTCTAAGACATGGTTGGACTTGTGCGCTTGTCACTTAGCTGATATATATGGCTGTGCTAAATATAGAGCTGATATATATGGCTGTGTTAAATACTGAACTGATATATATGGCTGTGCTAAATATTGAGCTGATATATGTGGCTGTGCTAAATACTGAGCTGATATATATGGCTGTGCTAAATACTGAGCTGATATATATGGCTGTGCTAAATATAGAGCTGATATATATGGCTGTGCTAAATACTGAGCTGATATATATGGCTGTGCTAAATATTGAGCTGATATACATGGCTGTGCTAAATACTGCGCTGATAGATGTGGCTTTGCTAAATACTGAGCTGATATATATGGCTGTGCTAAATACTGAGCTTATATATATGGTTGTGCTAAATACTGCGCTGATATATAGGGCTGTGCTAAATACTGAGCTGATATATATGGCTGTGCTAAATACTGAGCTTATATATATGGTTGTGCTAAATACTGCGCTGATATATAGGGCTGTGCTAAATACTGAGCTGATATATATGGCTGTGCTAAATACTGAGCTGATATATATGGCTGTGCTAAATACTGAGCTGATATATATGACTGTGCTAAATACTGAGCTGATGGCTGTGATAAATACTGAGCTGATATATATGGCTGTGCTAAATACTGAGCTGATATATATGGGTGTGCTGGCAATAATAATAATAATAAGAAAAATAATAATAATAAGAATAATACTTTTTTTGCAATTAACAATAATTATTTCTGTTAATTTGTGCCTGATATATATTCTACATCCTCTCTTCTTCTCTCTGGCTTCGTATTGTTTTCCTGTCCACTGGGTTTTCTGAACTACAACTCACATTTAGTTTATGAGGAAACGCCTGTTGGTGGTTTTTAAGCCAATAACTGCTTTAAATAGATGCAATTAGTAAGACGAATGAGATATTTAATCACTCTGCACCAATTAGAGTCTCATCAAGTAGTGTCCAAGAGGCAGCACGCCACACACACAGACACACACATGTGAAGTTAAATCAGGAGGGGAGAGCAGAACACACAGCTAAACCTGTTATTGCAGTTTAACATACTCAGAAGGTTTATTGAAGACAGAGCCCATCTCTAGCCTGCATATTTTATGCACTAGGCTGGCAAAATGTGTGTAATTAAAGAAGAAGGTTTTTTATTCCATAAAAACATTCCACTTGACTTATTTAGGAGACAGGTGGTAAGTGATGATGTCTGTAAACTCAGTACAAAGACCAAACCAGAACTAGAAGTAAATCTCCTGAAGCTTTCTGTAACACTGATCACAAGCTTTGTGTCTATATTAAAACTATAGCCTCTGCTCTCTCTCCTCCCCTCTCTCTCTCTCGCTCTCTCTTCTCCCCTCCTCTCTCTCTCTCTCTCTCTCTCTCTCTCTCTCTCTCTCTCTCTCTCTCTCTCTCTCTCTCTCTCTCTCTCTCTCTCCTCTCTCTCTCTCTCTCTCCCACTCTCTCCCCCTCTATCTCTCTCCTCCCCCTCTCTCTCTCCCCTCTCTCTCTCTGGCTCTCTGCTCCCCCCTCTCTCTCTCCTCTCTCTCTCTCCTCTCTATCTCTCCTCTATCTATTCTCTGTCTCTCTCTCCTCCCCCCTCTGACTGGGCAGGTCTTATCAAACAGGATGTGATGGTTTCCCATGATCTGACCACATAGTGTACACCTCGTGACACACACACACACACACGAACACACACACAGGCACACACTCACAGACGCACACACACACACACACACACACACACACACACACACACACACACACACACACACACACACACACACACACACACACACAGGCATACACACACACACACTCACACAGGCATACACACACACCACACACACACACACACACACACACACACAAGCATACACACCCGGCCACACACACACACAATCTGACCACATAGTGTACACAGGGAGAGGAGGGCTCTACCTCAAACAGGTGTGATCAGCTCTGCCCAGCAGATATTTGACAGAGTCTATGAAGAAACAGGTGTGATCATCTCAGCCCTTTTATAGCATGGGGTATGCAACTCTTTCCCTACGAGGTCCGGAGCCTGCTGGTTTTCTGTTCTACCTGATAATGAATTGCACCCAGCCGGTGTCCCAGGTCTAAACCAGTCCCTGATTAGAGGGCAACAATGAAAACATGCAGTGGAACTGGCTTCAGGTCAACGCCTACAGTGATGTGACTTACAGCAGTGGAACTGGCTTCAGGTCAACGCCTACAGTGATGTGACTTACAGCAGTGGAACTGGCTTCAGGTCAACGCCTACAGTGATGTGACTTACAGCAGTGGAACTGGCTTCAGGTCAACGCCTACAGTGATGTGACTTACAGCAGTGGAACTGGCTTCAGGTCAACGCCTACAGTGATGTGACTTACAGCAGTGGAACTGGCTTCAGGTCAACGCCTACAGTGATGTGACTTACAGCAGTGGAACTGGCTTCAGGTCAACGCCTACAGTGATGTGACTTACAGCAATGGAACTGGCTTCAGGTCAACGCCTACAGTGATGTGACTTACAGCAGTGGAACTGGCTTCAGGTCAACGCCTACAGTGATGTGACTTACAGCAGTGGAACTGGCTTCAGGTCAACGCCTACAGTGATGTGACTTACAGCAGTGGAACTGGCTTCAGGTCAACGCCTACAGTGATGTGACTTACAGCAGTGGAACTGGCTTCAGGTCAACGCCTACAGTGATGTGACTTACAGCAGTGGAACTGGCTTCAGGTCAACGCCTACAGTGATGTGACTTACTGGCCAGTTGCTCTGGACAAGAACGTCTACTAGATGACTAAATACGAAAATGACTGAAAAGAATAACTGCAGTCATAATGATGTGGTCCTCTTCCTGAGATAGAGGACTGTAACTCTGTTTCCAGTCATCTCTGTGAGTGTGACGGTGTTAGCGTACAGTCAGACTATTTAACCCTGAGCCATCACAACAACAGACATGACACACCATAACAGCAGGGTTGCCCAGGCCTTAAGGGTGTTCACTATGTATAGACCAGAAACACACGGCTAGCTGACTGCTGCTCCGTCCTCAGAGGCCCAGGCCTTAAGGGTGTTCACTATGTATAGACTAGAAACACACGGCTAGCTGACTGCTGCTCCGTCCTCAGAGGCCCAGGCCTTAAGGGTGTTCACTAGGTATAGACTAGAAACACACGGCTAGCTGACTGCTGCTCCGTCCTCAAAGGCCCAGTCAATCAGGGTGTCTGTAAAACCTCCTGGACTCCCCGACTCTCTCTGGTCACGTATACAGTGGGGGAAAAAAGTATTTAGTCAGCCACCAATTGTGCAAGTTCTCCCACTTAAAAAGATGAGAGAGGCCTGTCATTTTCATCATAGGTACACGTCAACTATGACAGACAAATTGAGAATTTTTTCCCCAGAAAATCACATTGTACGATTTTTAATGAATTTATTTGCAAATTATGGTGGAAAATAAGTATTTGGTCACCTACAAACAAGCAAGATTTCTGGCTCTCACAGACCTGTAACTTCTTCTTTAAGAGGCTCCTCTGTCCTCCACTCGTTACCTGTATTAATGGCACCTGTTTGAACTTGTTATCAGTATAAAAGACACCTGTCCACAACCTCAAACAGTCACACTCCAAACTTCACTATGGCCAAGACCAAAGAGCTGTCAAAGGACACCAGAAACAAAATTGTAGACCTGCACCAGGCTGGGAAGACTGAATCTGCAATAGGTAAGCAGCTTGGTTTGAAGAAATCAACTGTGGGAGCAATTATTAGGAAATGGAAGACATACAAGACCACTGATAATCTCCCTCGATCTGGGGCTCCACGCAAGATCTCACTGTATATCCACGCCTGCATTAACTACAAAACCCTGTCCTTTGGTCTCTCTCTCTCTGTTATCTTAAACCAGGTTGTCCCCAAAAAAACATTTTTTAAAAGTATATTTCTTAACTTTCAGCATATACTGTCCTCATCAATGTAAATATCAATAGCTCAGCCTGACAAGCGGTAATCTAGAATAGATCAATCCATAAGGGCGCACAATTACAGAACCAACAGTATGTGGATTCGAGATAAGTTCTGAGACCTAAAGCAGTCAGATCAGCACTATTACAACTACTAATAACTAACCAGGACGACCCATGAAGTGTGACTGGAAACCCTTTAATGTTATGACAACTCTTCCTCTCCATCACGTGAAGGTCATGTTGTCCAACAGTGCAACACAGTAAATACTGGACAGCTGTCCTCTCACACAGACCGTGGCTCAGAGGTATAATTCACCATGAAAATCCTTACAGGGATAGCACAGCAATCTGATGCAGTGATTGGAGGTTACTTTGGTCCTTCTAGTCCTCAGAACAATCTGATGCAGTGATTGGAGGTTAGTTTGGTCCTTCCAGTCCTCAGAACAATCTGATGCAGTGATTGGAGGTTACTTTGGTCCTTCCAGTCCTCAGAACAATCTGATGCAGTGATTGGAGGTTAGTTTGGTCCTTCTAGTCCTCAGAACAATCTGATGCAGTGATTGGAGGTTAGTTTGGTCCTTCCAGTCCTCAGAACAATCTGATGCAGTGATTGGAGGTTAGTTTGGTCCTTCTAGTCCTCAGAACAATCTGATGCAGTGATTGGAGGTTAGTTTGGTCCTTCTAGTCCTCAGAACAAGCTCCAGCCATAGCATCTATTCTTCTTCTCCAACAGTTACAGCCAAATGTTATCAAATCATCAACAATCAAATCAAATCAGACATCTAAAGTCTGGTTTTCACATTGGTTAAAATTGCCCAAAACGTCAACATTTCAAATTCCTAAATTAAATAAATACAAGAGGAAAAACAATTGAAGGCAATATAAAACAAGGGAATTTAGACTTTACCAAATAGTTTTAGTACACATTTTAGTCTGCTCTTCCAGCTTTGAGTGAGGCCTTTACATGCTACATGCTTGTTAAACCTATAACATTGCAATAGAACTGAAACAATACGTTGAAATATAACACTGCAAAATGAACTGATGTGATGTGAAGAGTCTATCAACACAACATCTTGATTTATTATTATTTCATCCACTTCAAAGTGAAAACACATTATTTACATAACAAAAGGTTTTAATAAAAATATCTTATAATTACAATAGTCTATTTGAGCATAATAGATATGTTCTTCCACATAGAGCATCTGTTTCTACATAGACAATCTTAATTGTCTCCAGTCATTTGTTCCTCTTTACAATATGAAACATGTTTATCTCATGGAAAACACGTACAATTATTTTCCTGTTTAGTAAAGTTTCACACTGTAGGTTTAGTTATTTTTATTTTATAAACCGGTATTTGTCACATTTTATAAACTGGTATTTGACGTTCAACAAGCTCGAGTTTCCAGCATGACCTCACAACAAGGGATTCTTCATTCACCCTTTTAGATTCTAATTGTATTTCACATATAAAGTGAAGGTATGGAGAGTTAGGGGTCTGTTGGACATAGCAGTCTTTTGTTTGTTTCTAATAAATGTGTTATAAATAGGGCTTGATTTGCCAGTAGTAGGTTCTCCAGCGGGGGGATCCCCTGTGTGATAAAGCTTCCTGTGGCTGGCTGAGATTCCCTGGCTGGAGGCTGAGGCTGTGCTGGCTGTGGACTGGAGCAGCTCTCCCCTGCTCTGCTCTGCTCTCAGCTCTGCTCCCTGCTCTGTGCACCGCACCGCTCTGCACACCTGTGGACAGAATGAATAGAGGGGGTTGTGTGAACTGTCTGCTCCAGACTGACTGGCGCCACCAACACAACACAGGGCATGCTTCATCAACAAGCCAAAACAAACGGACCGGCTCAGACAACTACCCCAGTTCTCTGGCTGCTGCCTGGCAAACGGACTTCCAGTATAACACACACACAGCTGCCTGCCAGACTGCCTGTCTGTCTGCCTGCCTGTCTGACTGTCTGTCTGCCTGCCAGCCTGCCTGCCTATCTGCCAGCCTGCCTGCCTGTCTGCCTTTCTGTCTGCCTGTCTGTCTGCCTGTCTGCCTGGGTCTCAGAGCCTTACAGCTAACCTAACCAGGCTCTGATCCTCATTTACAGGCAGATGACCTTTTAACCCTCTGCTTGGAACATTGCTACACAAGAGGACAGTTATTGTGCAACACACAGCTGGCTCCTGGATGTTGTCAATAATCAGGTTCCTCAATTACACTCTGTCTACTGCTACTGCAAATTACACAGTTGTATAGATGCAACACCAACAACAATACTGCTACTACTACTCATAATAATAATCAACAACAATAATAATCATATCAATAAGCAAATCACATTTTATTTGTCACATGCACCGAATACAACAGGTGTAGACCTTACCATGAAATGCTTACTTACAAGCCCTTAACCAACAATGCAGTTTTCAGAAAATGGATTTAAGAAAATATTTACTAGATAAACTAAAGTAATAAAAAGTAAGACAATAAAATAACAATAACGAGGCTATATACAGGGGGTACCGGTACGGAGTCAATGTGTGGGGGTACAGGTTAGTGGAGGTCATTGAGGTCATTTGTACATGTAGGTAGAGTTATTAAAGTGACTATGCATCGATAATAAACATAATAATCCGGGTGGCCATTTGATTAATAATAATAATACTGCTACTACTACTATGACTCATAATTATAATAATAATAATAATAATAATACTGCTACTACTACTCATTAATAATAATAATACTGCTGCTACTACTACTCAATTATAATAATCATATTAATAATAATACTGATACTACTACTCATAATTATTATAATAATACTGCTACTACTACTCATAATTATTATAATAATACTGCTACTACTACTCATAATTATAATCATCATATTAATAATTATATTAATACTGCTACTACTACTCATTAATAATAATAATAATAATACTGCTACTACTACTCAATTATAATAATCATATTATTAATAATAATAATAATAATACTGCTACTACTACTCATAATTATAATAATCATATTAATAATAATAATACTGCTACTACTACTCAATTATAATAATCATATTAATAATAATAATACTGCTACCACTACTCATAATAATAATAATAATAATACTGCTACTACTACTCATAATTATAATAATCATATTAATAATAATATTAATAATAATACTGCTACTACTACTCATTAATAATAATAATAATACTGCTACTACTACTCAATTATAATAATCATATTATTAATAATAATAATACTGCTACTACTACTCATAATTATAATATCATATTATTAATAATAATAATAATACTGCTACTACTACTCATAATAATAATAATAATACTGCTACTACTACTCATTAATAATAATAATATGAATAATAATAATCCACATGAATTGAAGGTCTATTTAATGGAAGAGAACACACACATTGTGAAGCAGAATAATGAGCTACTACTCACCATTGGCCATTTCTCAGCGACACAAAACGGAGTCCTCCTTTTTGCCTGTTGACATCCTCTGAAATAAGGGAAAAGCGAATGAATACCACCTTACAGTCTATGAGTCAGGTAAGGTGACACAAAGCACGAGCTATGCAGAGAATGGACCAGGTGTGCGCGTTGACTCCATGACAGACCCTTCACCAGGACACAACTTATCCTCTGATCTGAGAGCATCACAGCAGGACTACAGACTCCTTCACCTCAAGCACAGGGGCCCTGTCTTTCACATGCACCAACCACTGCCACTAGAAATGATGCATTGTGCCTTTCAATAAAATGTGTCTCTGCCTTCTCAATATGGTGCTTAAATAAAATGTGTCTCTGCCAATATGCTGTTTCAATCAAATGTATCTCTGCCAATATGCTGTTTCAATAAAATGTATCTCTGCCAATATGCTGTTTCAATAAAATGTATCTCTGCCAATATGGTGTTTTAATAAAATGTATCTCTGCCAATATGCTGTTTCAATAAAATGTATCTCTGCCAATATGGTGTTTTAATAAAATGTATCTCTGCTAATATGCTGTTTCAATAAAATGTATCTCTGCCAATATGCTGTTTCAATTAAATGTGTCTCTGCCAATATGGTGTTTTCCACAAGAACATAAGGCCATTTGTTATTATACAATACAGGAATCTCCTGACTTGAAAAGGCCAATGCCACTGATCCACACCACCCATGCTATATACAGTATTCTAGACCATCCCACTGGTCACACACCGGTTGAATCAACGTTGTATCCACGTCATTTCATTGTTGAACCAACGTGGAATAGATGTTGAATTGACGTCTGTGCCAATGCTTCTTACCTGGTGGTCTATGTTGAGAACGGTTAGAGGTGTCCGATGAGAGGCGGGGGACGGCGGGCATGTCCCGGTCACGGTCCCGGTCCCGGTCACGGTCCCCGTCTGTTGTTTCAGGAGAGAAGGGTGCGTCTCTAAGGCGAGCTGCAGGTCCAAGATGTAATCTATGACATGCTGAAGGATCTCCACCTTGCTGACTTTCTTATCCCGAGGTATTGTGGGTACGAGGCGCTTGAGGCGACTGTAACAGTGGTTCATATCGTCCTGCAGACACAGCTGCTCTTCTTCCTCCGCCCTACACCGGGCGATGTTCAGGCTGTGATCCGAGAGATAGTGTAAAGAAAGCTCGTTGCTGCTGCTTGAGGTATCCTTCTGGGGGCGGACGGGAGCAGTAGCCTTCATTTTGTTAATAACGCACTGTACGGCGGGTAGAGAAAACAATCACTGGTACCAAAGACTGGAGATAATGTGTAGGCGATGAAGATGGGGATTACCGACGTAAAGACAAACTGCCAAAAGAAAACGGTCGACAAAAAAATTCTAAAGTGTAGATTCTATTCTGTCAACATCCCGTGGACCAGTCGTTTCTACTTCACCAAGCACAGTGTGAAGAATGAATAGATTCCGTACATTTATACGGGAAGGGGAGGCGCCAGCGTGCGGCTGTTTGACAGTTCGGCGGAGAAACTGGTCAATCACGAGCCGCCCGGTGCCCATGATGGAACAACACCAGCCTATAAAAATGCCTGCCTGCCTGCCTCTGCGCTGCCGTGGGTGACGCATGTCGAAGGTGTGCGTGTGTGTGTGTGTGTGTGGTCAATATATAAAATCAAATCAGTAAGGAGGCCGGAGAATATAAAATGCGAGAATGATGTGTAAACTGATCATCCTTCACTTTATATATCTTGTAAATGAAATCAAAGTTTGTTTGTCGTACACAGGATACAACAGGGTGTAAAAGGTGAAATGCTTCTTGCCAGCTACCTCTCAACAGTGCAGTGAAATGCTTCTTGCCAGCTACCTCTCAACAGTGCAGTGAAATGCTTCTTGCCAGCTACCTCTCAACAGTGCAGTGAAATGCTTCTTGCCAGTTACCTCTCAACAGTGCGGTGAAATGCTTCTTGCCAGCTACCTCTCAACAGTGCAGTGAAATCCTTCTTGCCAGTTACCTCTCAACAGTGCAGTGAAATGCTTCTTGCCAGCTACCTCTCAACAGTGCAGTGAAATGCTTCTTGCCAGCTACCTCTCAACAGTGCAGTGAAATGCTTCTTGCCAGCTACCTCTCAACAGTGCAGTGAAATGCTTCTTGCCAGTTACCTCTCAACAGTGCGGTGAAATGCTTCTTGCCAGCTACCTCTCAACAGTGCAGTGAAATCCTTCTTGCCAGTTACCTCTCAACAGTGCAGTGAAATGCTTCTTGCCAGCTACCTCTCAACAGTGCAGTGAAATGCTTCTTGCCAGCTACCTCTCAACAGTGCAGTGAAATGCTTCTTGCCAGCTACCTCTCAACAGTGCAGTGAAATGCTTCTTGCCAGTTACCACTCAACAGTGCAGTGAAATGCTTCTTGCCAGCTACCTCTCAACAGTGCAGTGAAATGCTTCTTGCCAGCTACCTCTCAACAGTGCAGTGAAATGCTTCTTGCCAGCTACCTCTCAACAGTGCAGTGAAATGCTTCTTGCCAGTTACCACTCAACAGTGCAGTGAAATGCTTCTTGCCAGCTACCTCTCAACAGTGCAGTGAAATGCTTCTTGCCAGCTACCTCTCAACAGTGCAGTGAAATGATTCTTGCCAGGTGCCTCTCAACAGTGCAGTGAAATGCTTCTTGCCAGCTACCTCTCAACAGTGCAGTGAAATGCTTCTTGCCAGCTACCTCTCAACAGTGCAGTGAAATGCTTCTTGCCAGCTACCTCTCAACAGTGCAGTGAAATGCTTCTTGCCAGCTACCTCTCAACAGTGCAGTGAAATGCTTCTTGCCAGCTACCTCTCAACAGTGCAGTGAAATGCTTCTTGCCAGTTACCTCTCAACAGTGCAGTGAAATGCTTCTTGCCAGCTACCTCTCAACAGTGCAGTGAAATCCTTCTTGCCAGTTACCTCTCAACAGTGCAGTGAAATGCTTCTTGCCAGCTACCTCTCAACAGTGCAGTGAAATGCTTCTTGCCAGCTACCTCTCAACAGTGCAGTGAAATGCTTCTTGCCAGCTACCTCTCAACAGTGCAGTGAAATGCTTATTTTCAGCTACCTCTCAACAGTGCAGTGAAATGCTTCTTGCCAGCTACCTCTCAACAGTGCAGTGAAATGCTTCTTGCCAGCTACCTCTCAACAGTGCAGTGAAATGCTTCTTGCCAGCTACCTCTCAACAGTGCAGTGAAATGCTTCTTGCCAGTTACCACTCAACAGTGCAGTGAAATGCTTCTTGCCAGCTACCTCTCAACAGTGCAGTGAAATGCTTCTTGCCAGCTACCTCTCAACAGTGCAGTGAAATGCTTCTTGCCAGCTACCTCTCAACAGTGCAGTGAAATGCTTCTTGCCAGTTACCACTCAACAGTGCAGTGAAATGCTTCTTGCCAGCTACCTCTCAACAGTGCAGTGAAATGCTTCTTGCCAGCTACCTCTCAACAGTGCAGTGAAATTATTCTTGCCAGGTGCCTCTCAACAGTGCAGTGAAATGCTTCTTGCCAGCTACCTCTCAACAGTGCAGTGAAATGCTTCTTGCCAGCTACCTCTCAACAGTGCAGTGAAATGCTTCTTGCCAGCTACCTCTCAACAGTGCAGTGAAATGCTTCTTGCCAGTTACCACTCAACAGTGCAGTGAAATGCTTCTTGCCAGCTACCTCTCAACAGTGCAGTGAAATGCTTCTTGCCAGCTACCTCTCAACAGTGCAGTGAAATGCTTCTTGCCAGGTGCCTCTCAACAGTGCAGTGAAATGCTTCTTGCCAGCTACCTCTCAACAGTGCAGTGAAATGCTTCTTGCCAGCTACCTCTCAACAGTGCAGTGAAATGCTTCTTGCCAGCTACCTTTCAACAGTGCAGTGAAATGCTTCTTGCCAGCTACCTCTCAACAGTGCAGTGAAATGCTTCTTGCCAGCTACCTCTCAACAGTGCAGTGAAATGCTTCTTGCCAGCTACCTCTCAACAGTGCAGTGAAATGCTTATTTTCAGCTACCTCTCAACAGTGCAGTGAAATGCTTCTTGCCAGCTACCTCTCAACAGTGCAGTGAAATGCTTCTTGCCAGCTACCTCTCAACAGTGCAGTGAAATGCTTCTTGCCAGCTACCTCTCAACAGTGCAGTGAAATGCTTCTTGCCAGCTACCTCTCAACAGTGCAGTGAAATGCTTCTTGCCAGCTACCTCTCAACAGTGCAGTGAAATGCTTCTTGCCAGCTACCACTCAACAGTGCAGTGAAATGCTTCTTGCCAGCTACCACTCAACAGTGCAGTGAAATGCTTCTTGCCAGCTACCTCTCAACAGTGCAGTGAAATGCTTCTTGCCAGCTACCTCTCAACAGTGAAATATAGAAGAAGTAGAAAAGTAAATATAATAACGAACACAATAAGGTGATTGTTATAAGGTTATTAAAAGGATAGCCTAAATGAAATAGAATATCATAGAAATAGTATATAGTACTCAGCTTTTATGCATAAATTAGCATGAACGACAGACTTCTGGACTGCTGCGTATTGCTGCAGGACCATGCATCTGATCTACTAGAGTTCAAGTTGGTTAATAACCACTAACTAGTCTTAATTAACTAGTTCTAACTAACAGGTCCATTTAGCGTCCAACTCACCACCACTAGCTGTTAGTTCATATGCCTTGACACCGTGATATATAGACCTAAAGGCCGAGACAATAAGAAGACACAGTGGCAGAATAAATTCAACCACACCTTCGTTTCATCACAAAACCGGAGAGCAACATCTGTCCGATGGAGTCCACAAAGCATATTGCATGTACAGTGACACATAGTTACATGTTAATGTTTCAGACATTTCGGACCACTAAATAACTATTGATTTAGAACCACAGAGAGTTACCGCAAGTCACAAAGAAAACAGGAGCTGCCTCCACTACTTCAGCACCATTTCAACTACAACATTTCAACATCATCAAATCACCTCTGCTTAGTCTAATACAGTGACAACTAAAAGATACCAAAAATAATTTAGTCCAATCAACGTAAGCTAAATATGATGTGGCTGTCCATGGTTCTGATATCTGTGTGTGTGTGCAAGTAGAAAAACATGTTGACTCACCCTCCTTGTAGAGAAACACCAACACCATCCTCCTCTCTTTCATGTTGATGAAACGGTCTATCACTGTCATACAGTACACGCTTTTATTTGTTGTTGTCCTAGGCTACCTGGCTAAAATGCTTGCTAGCTAGCCTAACTTCCATACATGGGCAACGTTAGCTAGTTAACATTAGCCTTCTACACTACCAGTCAAAAGTTTGGACACACCTACTCATTCAAGGGTTTTTCTTTATTTGTACTATTTTCTACAATTTTTTTTTTGTATTTTTTTATTGGGTGGGGTAGATCAGCTTAATATTGCAGATATATTGTAACTTCCATCAATGTAATTGTCTGCATCACTTCCAATCCCCCATGTTTTATATATATATACTCCCCTTTATTACTTTTCAACCCCGCCATCCTTTCCCTACTTGGGGTAAATTAGTGAACAACAATGCCCAGGCCTCTACTTCCAGCTTATACTTACTATCTACATTTTATGGACACAGTCAATTTTACAATAATTATATTTTGTTTGTTTTTTCTCCTGAACTTCTTCTACTCTCAACCTCTCCGATCATTTTCATGATGTCCATCCGGTTTGCTTCTATATGCCATATCTTTCTAAACTGTGCTCTTTCCCAAAAGCTCCCAACACACAATCTATATACTTATTATGGACACAGTATGCTTACAATATTAGTTATCTTGTTATTATTTGTTGTTAGTTGTTATTAGTCCCATCCTTCAACTCCATTCAACACCTCCCATCTATCGCTTAACACCATCCATATAGGATTTCTATTTGCCATATATATTTCAACTGTACTGTGATGTTTTACAAAAGTTCTGAACCTTTCTATTCTCATTGTTTCTACAGATTGTGAATTAAAAAGAAACATTTTTGCTAAAAGTATTATTATATTATTGATCGATTGACTATGACTTTTCAGATCACCCAGTAATGCTATCTGCAAGGTTAGCTCCAGGTAAATATTGCAATCCTTTAGCCATTCCTGGACCTATGTCCAAAAACAAGCTACAAATGGACAGAACCAAAACAAATGATCTAATGATTCTGTCTCTTCACAGCAAAATCTGCAGACCTGGGAAGATTGTATCCCCCATATAAATAACATTCTATTGGTAGCAAGAATTTTATATAATAATTTAAATTTAAAGATTCTAATTTTTGAATCTGGTGTCGTTTTGCATGTCAGTTCATAAACACTATGCCATGGGATCGGTACGTCAAAAATCTCTTCCCAACTATTTTGCAATCTATATGGGACGGCTGTCAATCCTTTGGTCCTTAAATGAAACTGATATACTTTTTTATTTATCACAGTTTTCCTTAACCAATTATGTTCTTTAATGCAAGGCCGACAGACAAGTTCCTTACTTTTTCCCCCTTCCACTTTCCTCTTCCATTTTTGCGGTAAGGCTGCAATTATTTGGTTGTAATTTTGGGTAGAGCAGACATTTCCATATGTTTTTGTTAGCTGCATGTGCGACATAACTCCACCAGTCCTACCGATGATATCATTTACGAAGATTATACCTTTTCTATGGCTTGTTTTAGAAATAGTGATATTTGGGAGATGATTTCCTTTTCAAATAACTGAAAATGAGTGGTAGTAATCTGAATAAAAGGAAAAAGGCCATTCTTGAACATTGGGTGAGACAATCTTACTAATTTGCTTGAGAACCAGTTCGGATTTAAGTATAACTTTTGTATGACTGAAGCTTTTAGTGATAGGTCTAATGCTTTAATATTTAATCATTTCTGTCCTCCGAATTCATATTCATTATATAAATAGGCCCATTTAATTTTGTCTGGCTTGCCGTTCCAAATAAAATGGAATATTTTTTTCTCATATTATTTAAAAAACTGTTCGCTAGGCGTAGGCAAGACCATAAGCAAATAGGTAAACTGGGATAATACTAAAGAGTTAATCAGGGTGATTTTTCCACAAATTGACAGGTATTTACCTTTCCATGGTAGAAAGATCTTATCTATTTTTGCTAACTTTCTATTAAAATTTATTGAAGTGAGATCATTTATTTCCTTTGGGATATGTATTCCGAGTATATCCACATCACCATCAGACCATTTTATTGGTAAACTACATGGTAATGTAAAAATTGTATTTTTTTGTGATCCAATACGTAATATAGTACATTTGTCATAATTTGGTTGTAATCCAGAGAGGTTAGAAAATGTATCTAGATCTTCTATGAGGCTGTGGAGGGATTCTAGTTGTGGATTTAAAAGAAAACATGAATCATTGTACGCTGATGATTCATGTTTTCTTTTAAATCCACAACTAGAATCCCTTTGTTTTTAAGCCCTGGATTTCTTATCCTCTGATATTATTATTGGATCTAATTTTAATAGCTAACATCTCGATGGCCACAATAAATAGATATGCCGATAGTGGACAACCTTGTTTCAATCCTATTGACAGTTTAAAACTTTCTGAGAAATAGCCATTATTTACTATTTTACACCTAGGGTTACTATACATGATTTTGACCCATTTTATATATAAATCCCAGTCGTACTTTATCAAATGCCTTTTCAAAGTCTGCTATGAATAGCAGGCCTGGTTTCCCAGATTTTCCATAGTGTTCTATTGTTTCCAATACTTGCCTTATATTATCTCCAATCTATCTTCCATGTAAAAAACCTGTCTGATTAGAATTAATAATATCTGACAATACCTTTTTAATTCTATGCGCTATACATTTTGCTAGAATTTTTGCATGACAACACTGAAGTGTAAGGGGCCTCCAATTTTTTGAATGGACTGGATCTTTATATTTTCCGCTTGTATCCTGTTTCAGTAATAATGAGATCAGACCTTCTTCTTGAGTGTCAGATAATCTACCATTTACATAGGAGTGGTTAAAACATGCTAATAACGGTCCTCTAAGGATATCAAAAAAGGTTTGGTATACCTTGACTGGTATGCCATTCAACCCTGGAGTTTTCCCGGACTTAAAGTCTTTAATTGCATCCAGAAGTTCCTCCTCTGTAATTTCACCTTCACGTGAGTCTTTCTGTATGGCTGTTAATTTTACATTATCAATAGAAAAAAAATCTCTACAATTAGCTTCAGTTAGAGGAGATGGATGCGACTGAAAAGAAAACATATGCTTAAAGTACTTTGTTTCCTCCTTCAATATATACTTTGGTGAATCATGGGTGACTCCGTCAATTGTAACCAGTTTCATTAAATTCTTTTTGGTAGCATTCCTATGTTGAAGATTAAAAACTAATTTTGTGCATTTTTCCCTGTCACGTTCGTTCATAGACGGGTCAGACCAAGGCGCAGCGTGATATGCATACATGTTTATTTGAACCGAATAAACAACGACAGAACAACAAACTAAACGAAACGTGAAGTCCAAGGTACACAAACAACATACCTCACACGGAACAAGATCCCACAACACCTAATTGCCAATAGGCTGCCTAAGTATGCTCCCCAATCAGAGACAACGAGCGACAGCTGCCTCTGATTGGGAAACACACCCGGCCAAACATAGATCTAGACATACTAGATAGAAAACATAGAACTACACAACATAGAAAATCACACCCTGACTCCCCAGAGTCAGGGCGTGACATTCCCCATATTCCATCCAGTTTGCTTTATTTTTATAATATATTACACTTGATTTTTCTTGAATAAGTTTCTCCATTTCTTTTTGTTTTTCCTCTAATTTATTCTGAGCCTCTATGTTACAGTTTTTATTGCCATCTATCTGTTCTGTTAGACTTTCTATTTCCTTTGTTAGTATAAACTCTTTTGACCTAAATTGCTTTTGTTTTCGAGATGAGTACTGAATTGCATGGCCTCTAAAGGCACATTTAAAGGTGTCCAATACAATAAGGGGATTTGCTGTACCTATGTTAAGTCAGAAAAAGTCAGTTATAAATTCCTTTGTCCTAATTAAAAATAAATTATCATCCAATAGGCTTTGATTACATTTCCAATATCCTCGCCCACGTGGAAATTCAGTAAGAGTAATGTACATTGTAGAATATTAATGAAGACATCAAAACTATGAAATAACACATATGGAATCATGTAGTAACCAAAAAAGTGTTAAACAAATCTAAATATATGTTATATTTGAGATTCTTCAAAGTAGCCACCGTTTGCCTTGATGACAGCTTTGCACACTCTTGGCATTACATTTGAGTCATTTAGCAGACGCTCTTATCCAGAGCGACTTACAGTTAGTGAGTGCATACATTTTTTTCATACTGCCCCCCCCGCATTCTCTCAACCAGCTTCATGAGGTAGTTACCTGGAATGCATTTCAATTAACAGGTGTGCCTTGTTAAACGTTAATTTGTGGAATTTCTTTCCTCAATGTTTGTGCCAATCAGTTGTGTTGTGACAAGGTGGGGGGTATACAGAAGATAGCCCTATTTGGTAAAAGACCAAGTCCATATTATGGCAAGAACAGCTCAAATAAGCAAAGAGAAACAACAGTCCATCATTACTTTAAGACATGAAGGTCAGTCAATACGGAACATTTCAAGAACTTTGAAAGTTTCTTCAAGTGCAGTCGCAAAAACCATCAAGCGCTATGATGAAACTGGCTCTCATGAGGACCCCCACAGGAGTGGAAGACCCAGAGTTACCTCTGCTGCAGAGGATACGTTCATTAGAGTTACCAGCTTCAGAAATTGCAGCCCAAATAAATGCTTCAAAGAGTTCAAGTCACAGACACATCTCAACATCAACTGTTCAGAGGGGACTGTGTGAATCAGGCCTTCATGGTCGAATTGCTGCAAAGAAACCACTACTAAAGGACACCAATAAGAAGAAGAGACCTGCTTGGGCCAAGAAACACGAGCGATGGACATTAGACCGCAGCGATACGCCATTCCATCTGGTTTGGGCATAGTGGGACTATCATTTGTTTTTCAACAGGACAATGACCCAACACACCTCCAGGCTGTGTAAGGGCTATTTTACCAGGAAGGAGAGTGATGGAGTGCTGCATCAGATGACCTGGCCTCCACAATCCCCCGACCTCAACCCAATTGAGATGGTTTGGGATGAGTCGGACCGCAGGGTGAAGGAAAAGCAGCCAACAAGTGCTCAGCATATGTGGGAACTCCTTCAAGACTGTTGGAAAAGCATTCCAGGTGAAGCTGGTTGAGAGAATGCCAAGAGTGTGCAAAGCTGTCATCAAGGCAAAGGGTGGCTATTTGAAGAATCTCAAATATAAAATATATTTTGATTTGTTTAACACTTTTTTGGTTACTACATGATTCCATATGTGTTATTTCATAGTTTTGATGTTTTCACTATTATTCTACAATGTAGAAAAATGTAAAAATAAAGAAAAACCCTTGAATTAGTAGTTGTGTCCAAACCTTTGACTGCTTCTCTACATCTTGCTACATATTGATCTTCCATCCTCTCAGGCCCGGGGCACAGCAATGTATGATTTAATGGTTGGATCAGAATTGCCGTTATAATCATTGGCCAGTACTGAGAATTAAGTAAAACCACAAGTCCGAATTCCTATCTCCATCCATGGCTAATTTAGGAATGGGACAATTTTAGCTAGCTAGCTAGCTAGCCACCAGAGGACAGCAACACAACGAGATGCAACAATTCAAGTTTTTCTGTCAATGATGTATGTTCTCAATGAGATTTGATAGGAGTGACGCCAAAACCAAGCTGGCTTCCCTTGACACTTGTTTTTTGGTGCGCCAGGACCATTCACGGTTGAACTTGTTCAGTGTCGCTCAACGCTGATTGGCACATTTTTAAAATGCTTTTTTTATCAGGGGTGGCCAGATGCTCGCTGGCTTCCCTTGCCTTCAATGCTACGGGCGGCAACAGGTCGAGTCTCGAGTCCAAGTCGTGCATTCTAAGAGCAAGTCAAGTCAAGTGACACGTTTTTTCAAGTCAAGTGTCAAGTCAAGTCAAAAAATGACTTGTTCAACTACAAATCTCTGTCTATTTATTGAGGACAGCCATTTTCTTTATTTTGTCTTCATAAGTTTTGTCTTCATAAGTAAATTGTCAATTTCAAGCAATGTTGACATACCAAAAGACCAGTAGGCCTATATGCTAGTAGTTGTTGTTTGACGCCCCCTGATGGTGAACTTGCAAAGTAAACGTTAATGTTCTTGATCACTGAACAATTTCTGGAGCTGCATATTCATTTATTGCAATCCTCTCTCTCTACAATTTGAAGTTTGTGCTGCACCCGATCCTAGAGCTGTACAGCACATCAGCAAGCTCAGTGGTTCTGCACCCGATCCTACAGCTGTACAGCATATCAGCAAGCTCAGTGGTTCTGCACCCGATCCTACAGCTGTACAGCACATCAGCAAGCTCAGAGGTTCTGCACCCGATCCTACAGCTGTACAGCACATCAGCAAGCTCAGTGGTTCTGCACCCGATCCTACAGCTGTACAGCACATCAGCAAGCTCAGAGGTTCTGCACCCGATCCTACAGCTGTACAGCACATCAGCAAGCTCAGTGGTTCTGCACCCGATCCTACAGCTGTACAGCACATCAGCAAGCTCAGTGGTTCTGCACCCGATCCTACAGCTGTACAGCACATCAGCAAGCTCAGTGGTTCTGCACCCGATCCTACAGCTGTACAGCACATCAGCAAGCTCAGTGGTTCTGCACCCGATCCTACAGCTGTACAGCACATCAGCAAGCTCAGTGGTTCTGCACCCGATCCTACAGCTGTACAGCACATCAGCAGTGGTTCTCAAACCTTTTGACCTCAGCTGCGACCCCCTAAAAGGAGTGGTTCAAAGCTTGCGACCACAACGCATGCCATAAACGCGTGCACAGGGCGAACATGCATGCACAATCACTGCGCAAATGTAGCCTGTACAGCCATAAACGGTGATGCTTTTTTCAAAACCCCAGGTACAGAAATAAACTGCGTTTTACACCTGCATTTTGAGCTGAAAGTCATTCATGTTAGCAGTCAATATAAACTAGGGATATCATGTCACATTGTCACTTCTCTGGAGTCCAGAACAAGCAGCATCACACTGCCTACCTGTAGCAGTGGAGCAGGATCTGTCTGTAGCTTTTCTCTTCCTCACAAATATGGTAATTAATTCTCCAGAATATGTTCCATTTTCATCCCATAAGTATTGAAGGTAGTGTGACATTACAGCTATCTTTAGACCAGTGGCGGTCGGTGCCGTTTAAGATTAGAGAGGACATGTGACACTCTGGCTCTATGGACTTTTATTTTGAGCCAGGGTTGTTATTTTTCTGTTGGGTGTATTTCTATGTTTGCTTTTCTGTTGGGTTGGTTTCTATGTTTGGTCATTGACTCCCAATCGGAGGTAACGAGTGTCAGCTGTCGGCTCGTTATCTCTGATTGGGAGCCATATTTAAACTGTTGTGTTTCACTGTGTGTTTGTGGGTTTTTGTTCCATGTTTCTGTCAGTGTTACAGAGGACTTCACTATCGTCATTTGTTGTTTTTCGTGGTTGCTTTATTAAATAAAGTCATCATGTTCACTCCACGCGCTGCGTATTGGTCCGCTTCTTCAGACGATCGTGACAGAAAAACCCACCACAAAAGGACCAAGCAGCGCGTCCAGGAGCAAAGGGTCTGGACATGGGAGGAACTGTTGGACGGTAAAGGGTCCTGGACTTGGGAGGAGATCCTGGATGGTATGGATCGCCGACCATGGAGCGAGACGGTGGAGAGGCGACGGCGAGAGGAGCAACGGCATCGGCAGGGCCATCGTCGGAAGGACGGGAGGCAACCCCCAAAAAAAATTTTTTGGGGGGGGCACATGGCAGGCGGCTGGGCAGCAGGAGGCTGCCACAGGGAGAAAAGGAGAGAAGGCTAACGGAGTACGGGAGCCATTGGCGAGTAGAGGGAGGGAAGTGTTTGTGGCACGGCGTGAAAGACTGATGTGTGTTGCCAGTCCGGTCCGGCCCGTTCCTGATCCTCGGTTGAGGCCAGTGGTGTGTGTTCCCGGTACGGACCGGTCTGTTCCTACTCCAAGCACCAGGTCCACGGTGTGCTACGCCAGCCCGGCCCGGCCTGTTCCTGCTCCACGCACCAGGGATAGGGTGCGCTTCGCCAGCCCGGCCCGGCCTGTTCCGGCCACTCGCACCAGGGATACGGTGCGCGTCGCCAGCTCAGCCCGGCCTGTTCCTACTCCACGCACCAGGGATACGGTGCGCTTCGCCAGCCCGGCCCGGCCTGTTCCGGCCACTCGCACCAGGGGATACGGTGCGCGTCGCCAGCCCAGCCCGGCCTGTTCCTACTCCACGCACCAGGGATACGGTGCGCTTCGCCAGCCCGGCCCGGCCTGTTCCGGCCACTCGCACCAGGGATACGGTGCGCGTCGCCAGCCCAGCCCGGCCTGTTCCTGCTCCACGCACCAGGGATACGGTGCGCTTCGCCAGCCCGGCCCGGCCTGTTCCGGCCACCCGCACCAGGGAGACGGTGCGCGTCGCCAGCCCAGCCCGGCCTGTTCCTGCTCTCCGCACTAGGCCTTATGTGCGTCCCCAGGGCCAAGCATGCCCTGTTGCTGCTTCCCGCACTAGCCCTGAGATGCGTGTCCTCAGCCCGGTACCTCCAGTTCCGGCACCACGCATCAGGCCTACGATGCGTCCCCAGGGCCAAGCATGCCCTGTTGCTGCTTCCCGCACTAGCCCTGAGATGCGTGTCCTCAGCCCGGTACCTCCAGTTCCGGCACCACGCATCAGGCCTACGGTGCGTCCCCAGGGCCAAGCATGCCCTGTTGCTTCTCCCCGCACTAGCCCTGAGATGCGTGTCCTCAGCCCGGTACCTCCAGTTCCGGCACCACGCACCAGGCCTACGGTGCGCCTCAGACGGCCAGAGTCTGCCGTCTGCCTAACGGGGCCTGAACTGTCCGTCTGCCCAACGCCGTCTGAACTGCCCGTCTGCCCAACGGCGCCTGAACTGTCCGTCTGCCCAACGCCGTCTGAACTGCCCGTCTGCCCAACGGGCGCCTGAACTGCCCGTCTGCCCAACGCCGTCTGAACTGTCCGTCTGCCCAACGCCGTCTGAACTGCCCGTCTGTACTGAGCCTGCAAAGCCGCCCGTCTGCCATGAGCCTTCAGAGCCGTCCGCCAGACCGGGAGCCGCTAGGAGCTCTCCGCCGGACAGGATCAGCCAGAGCCTTCCGCCAGACAGGATCAGCCAGAGCCTTCCGCCAGACAGGATCAGCCAGAGCCTTCCGCCAGACAGGAGCCAGAGCCGTCCGCCAGACAGGATCAGCCAGAGCCTTCCGCCAGACAGGATCAGCCAGAGCCTTCCGCCAGACAGGATCAGCCAGAGCCTTCCGCCAGCCAGGATCCGCCAGAGCCGTCCAGCCGGGATCCGCCAGCCAGCCAGGATCCGCCAGAGCCAGCCAGCCAGGATCCGCCATTTAGTCCGGTACTGCCCCTTAGCCCGGTGCTGTCCCTTATCCTGGTGCTGCCCCTTATCCTGGTGCTGTCCCTTATCCTGGTGCTGCCCCTTAGTCCGGTGCTGCCCCTTAGTCCGGTGCTGCCCCTTAGTCCGGTGCTGCCCCTGAGTCCGGTACTGCCCCTTAGCCCGGTGCTGCCCCTTAGTCCGGTGCTGCCCCTGAGTCCGGTGCTGCCTCTTAGTCCAGTGCTGCCCCTTAATCCTGTGGGGTTTAGTTGGGGGGTGGTCAGTTGGAGGAGGCTACGTAAGCAGGTAGTGACTATGGTGGGGTGGGGACCACGACCAGTGCCAGAGCCGCCACCATGGACAGACGCCCACCCAGACCCTCCCCTAGACTGTATGCTGGTGCGCCCGGAGTTCGCACCTTTAGGGGGGGGTACTGTGACACTCTGGCTCTATGGACTTTTATTTTGAGCCAGGGTTGTTATTTTTCTGTTGGGTGTATTTCTATGTTTGCTTTTCTGTTGGGTTGGTTTCTATGTTTGGTCATTGACTCCCAATCGGAGGTAACGAGTGTCAGCTGTCGGCTCGTTATCTCTGATTGGGAGCCATATTTAAACTGTTGTGTTTCACTGTGTGTTTGTGGGTTTTTGTTCCATGTTTCTGTCAGTGTTACAGAGGACTTCACTATCGTCATTTGTTGTTTTTCGTGGTTGCTTTATTAAATAAAGTCATCATGTTCACTCCACGCGCTGCGTATTGGTCCGCTTCTTCAGACGATCGTGACAGGACAAAGATTTTTTTTATGAGCATGGCCTTATTTCTATTACAGGATATTGGATGACTGACATTCATATTCCATTCATCCAGCTCAATTTAACATCGATAGGTTTAGGCTATTACGTGATACTTGAATTTTCCCTATACCTATCATGAGGTTGCTACCACCTAGCCTATGAATGAAAGTTTATAACATAGGTGCACAGGTTGAGAGAAAAATGTGAGTAATCAAGGTGACAGACAGTGATGCATTCAATACCGCTTTTCACACTCTTGCCTGGATGTAGCTGATTTAGGGTGCAATCATTAGTCCAAACAGTTGCAAAACGGAAACGAGAGTTTCTATTGGACAAATTCAGTTAGGTCCGTCCCTGTTTCGTTCCATTTAAGAAAGGCTTTGCAACAGAATCGGCAGAATGAATACACCCCTGATCACCCCTGATCACACACAGTTCACTTTCATAGCAGCCACATACAGCATCATCACTTTGCTCGTTGTATAATTCCTTCTCGCATCTTCACGCTCTCCTCTCACCTTTTCCCTTCACTTTTTGACTTCAGTGCACAACAAAACAGCTGTCTGTGACCAGGTGAAAAAACCTCTCCAAGCCAAACCTTCATATCATAACCGCTAACCGCTACACACAGCCTACATCGTTGTCACCATATTAACTAATGTCATAGTCAACATAGCTACTAGAACTAATGGGTTAGTAAACCCACAATCCAATCCATGTGTACAATCACGCAGTACAGTGACAGTACAGTGACAGTACAGTGACAGCACAGTGGCAGTACAGTGGCAGCACAGTGACAGTACAGTGACAGCACAGTGACAGTACAGTGACAGTACAGTGACAGCACAGTGGCAGCACAGTGACAGTACAGTGACAGTACAGTGACAGTACAGTGACAGTACAATGACAGTACAGTGACAGTACAGTGACAGCACAGTGACAGTACAGTGACAGTACAGTGACAGCACAGTGACAGCACAGTGACAGCACAGTGACAGTACAGTGACATCACAGTGACAGTACAGTGACAGTATAGTGACAGCACAGTGACAGCACAGTGACAGCACAGTGACAGTACAGTGACAGCACAGTGACAGCACAGTGACAGCACAGTGACAGTACAGTGACAGTACAGTGACAGTAAGACTGTAAGTTGCCTGGATAAGAATGACATGTATGATATATTTCCCATTCAGTTTAACACTCGCAATCCCCCAAAACCTTCTCACTGCGCTAGCTCACCAGACCTGTGTTGATTGACAGTTTGCTGGTCCAATCAGAGGGCTGAGTATGCCTTTCACCAGCTAATCTGTTTTTTGCAAGTGGGATACTGTCTCTGGCTGCGTGGAAACTAATCCACGGAGACTCTGTGCCACAAAATGAGTGACAAAACATTACAACACAGATCATGTCAAGTCATCAGTCTCAAGTCAAAGTTGAGTCCCAATTCTTGAGGCTCCAAATCCAAGTCGAGTCTCAAGCAATCAAATGTGTGACTGGAGATTCAAGTCAGACTTGAGTCCAAGTCATGTGACTCAAGTCCACACCTCTGCTAGGGGCAACAGTGAGCGCTATTACCATCAAGAAGGTGTGGGTTTTGCCAGGATGTTGTGGACGGGGGTGGTGGATGGGCGTAATCCCATGACTCTGGATCAGAAGGCCGTAGCGATCCCAGTTGTAATCCCATGACTCTGGATCAGAAGGTCGTAGCGATCCCAGTTGTAATCCCATGACTCTGGATCAGAAGGCCGTAGCGATCCCAGTTGTAATCCCATGACTCTGGATCAGAAGGCCGTAGCGATCCCAGTTGTAATCCCATGACTCTGGATCAGAAGGCCGTAGCGATCCCAGTTGTAATCCCATGACTCTGGATCAGAAGGTTATAGCGATCCCAGTTGTAATCCCATGACTCTGGATCAGAAGGCCGTAGCGATCCCAGTTGTAATCCCATGACTGGATCAGAAGGCCGTAGCGATCCCAGTTGTAATCCCATGACTGGATCAGAAGGCCGTAGCGATCCCAGTTGTAATCCCATGACTCTGGATCAGAAGGCCGTAGCGATCCCAGTTGTAATCCCATGACTGGATCAGAAGGCCGTAGCGATCCCAGTTGTAATTCCATGACTCTGGATCAGAAGGCCGTAGCGATCCCAGTTGTAATCCCATGACTGGATCAGAAGGCCGTAGCGATCCCAGTTGTAATCCCATGACTCTGGATCAGAAGGCCGTAGCGATCCCAGTTGTAATCCCAAGACTGGATCAGAAGGCCGTAGCGATCCCAGTTGTAATCCCATGACTCTGGATCAGAAGGTTATAGCGATCCCAGTTGTAATCCCATGACTCTGGATCAGAAGGCCGTAGCGATCCCAGTTGTAATCCCATGACTCTGGATCAGAAGGCCGTAGCGATCCCAGTTGTAATCCCATGACTCTGGATCAGAAGGTTGTAGCAATCCCAGTTGTAATCCCATGACTCTGGATCAGAAGGCCGTAGCGATCCCAGTTGTAATCCCATGACTCTGGATCAGAAGGTCGTAGCGATCCCAGTTGTAATCCCATGACTGGATCAGAAGGTCGTAGCAATCCCAGTTGTAATCCCATGACTCTGGATCAGAAGGCCGTAGCGATCCCAGTTGTAATCCCATGACTCTGGATCAGAAGATTATAGCAATTCCAGTTGTAATCCCATGACTCTGGATCAGAAGGCCGTAGCGATCCCAGTTGTAATCCCATGACTCTGGATCAGAAGGTTATAGCGATCCCAGTTGTAATCCCATGACTCTGGATCAGAAGGCCGTAGCGATCCCAGTTGTAATCCCATGACTCTGGATCAGAAGGTTATAGTGATCCCAGTTGTAATCCCATGACTCTGGATCAGAAGGCCTTAGCGATCTCAGTTGTAATCCCATGACTCTGGATCAGAAGGCCGTACCGATCCCAGTTGTAATCCCATGACTCTGGATCAGAAGGCCGTAGCGATCCCAGTTGTAATCCCATGACTCTGGATCAGAAGGTTATAGCGATCCCAGTTGTAATCCCATGACTCTGGATCAGAAGGTTATAGCAATTCCAGTTGTAATCCCATGACTCTGGATCAGAAGGCCGTAGCGATCCCAGTTGTAATCCAATGACTCTGGATCAGAAGGCCGTAGCGATCCCAGTTGTAATCCCATGACTCTGGATCAGAAGGTTATAGCGATCCCAGTTGTAATCCCATGACTCTGGATCAGAAGGTCATAGCAATCCCAGTTGTAATCCCATGACTCTGGATCAGAAGGCCGTAGCGATCCCAGTTGTAATCCCATGACTCTGGATCAGAAGGTTATAGCGATCCCAGGTGTAATCCCATGACTCTGGATCAGAAGGTTATAGTGATCCCAGTTGTAATCCCATGACTCTGGATCAGAAGGCCGTAGCGATCCCAGTTGTAATCCCATGACTCTGGATCAGAAGGCCGTAGCGATCCCAGTTGTAATCCCATGACTCTGGATCAGAAGGTCGTAGTGATCCCAGTTGTAATCCCATGACTCTGGATCAGAAGGTCGTAGCGATCCCAGTTGTAATCCCATGACTCTGGATCAGAAGGCCGTAGCGATCCCAGTTGTAATCCCATGACTCTGGATCAGAAGGTCGTAGCGATCCCAGTTGTAATCCCATGACTCTGGATCAGAAGGTCGTAGCAATCCCAGTTGTAATCCCATGACTCTGGATCAGAAGGTCGTAGCAATCCCAGTTGTAATCCCATGACTCTGGATCAGAAGGCCGTAGCGATCCCAGTTGTAATCCCATGACTCTGGATCAGAAGGTTGTAGCGATCCCAGTTGTAATCCCATGACTCTGGATCAGAAGGTCGTAGCGATCCCAGTTGTAATCCCATGACTCTGGATCAGAAGGCCGTAGCGATCCCAGTTGTAATCCCATGACTCTGGATCAGAAGGTTGTAGCGATCCCAGTTGTAATCCCATGACTCTGGATCAGAAGGCCGTAGCGATCCCAGTTGTAATCCCATGACTCTGGATCAGAAGGTTGTAGCGATCCCAGTTGTAATCCCATGACTCTGGATCAGAAGGTCGTAGCAATCCCAGTTGTAATCCCATGACTCTGGATCAGAAGGTTATAGCGATCCCAGTTGTAATCCCATGACTCTGGATAAGAAGGTCGTAGCGATCCCAGTCTTAGGTCTACACACTGTTTATTTATTTGTTGCATTAATGATACACTATGCAGAAACCGCTCCGGCATTTCCTGGTTGCTAAAATTGTAAAAGTTAGCCTAATTTCAGTTTATGTGGCAGAACAAGCAAGTATACACTCTTAGAAAAAAAGCTGCTATCTAGAACCTAAAAGGGTTCACCGGCTGTCACCATAGGAGAACCCTTTGAAGAACCCTTTTTGGGTTCCATGTAGAACCCTTTGGCGAAAGGGTTCTACATGGAAACCACAAGGATTCTACCTGGAACCAAAAGGGTTCTACCTGGAACCAAAAAGGGTTCTCCTATGGGGACAGCTGAAGAACCCTTTTTTCTGAGAGTGTCGTGTAGAGAATCATTGTACCATCTAAACCGCTGTGAATTAACTTTTCCATAACCAAAAATATTGTATTTTCAGCTGTTTGAAGCTGGTGTACAAAACCAAAAGTAAAAGACGCAAAAATGAAACTTAAGCACGGGAAGCAAAGAAATAGCAACATAGAACAGATCTACCACGTCTTAGACTTGATTTCAATGAGAATGACAGAGCTATAACTCAAATTTCTATGTGAATTTGGTCAGGTCGCCCAAAAAGTTGCATATTGCAGCTTTAACCCTATCCCAAACCTTAACCCTTACCTTAACCATTAGGAATGAGTGCCTTAACTTAATATTTTAACCCTATCCCAAACCTTAACCCTTACCTTAACTATTAGGAATGAGTGCCTAAACGTAATATTTTAACCCTATCCCAAACCTTAACCCTTACCTTAACCATTAGGAATGAGTGCCTTAACTTAATATTTTAACCCTATCCCAAACCTTAACCCTTACCTTAACCATTAGGAATGAGTGCCTAAACTTAACCCTTAACTTCAAAATTTGACGTTTGGAGAAATGGAAGGATACAGAGCAACAAAACATTCTAAATGTGACGTCTACGTCTGCAGTGAGACTGTAAGAGCTTGTTGTCTACGTCTGCAGTGAGACTGTGAGAGCTTGTTATCTACTTCTGCAGTGAGACTGTGAGATCTTGTTGTCTACTTCTGCAGTGAGACTGTGAGATCTTGTTGCCACTCTTGCTGACAGCTTAAGTTTACTGTATGCTTCCCAGTCGAAACAGTTCACGCATTTATTATGATGTTTATTCGTTTTGCCTATTTTTTTTCGGCTGTTCATTCACACAAAATGTTTTATTCAGGCAAGTTTGGTAGCTGAAGTCTACACCCCTTCGTCTGTGATTGGTCAACAGTACTACTCTTAGTAGGAGTGGGAACTATGGACGGGATTCTTCAATTAAGTGTTTGTTGTCTTTCAACGAGAGACGACTAGTTAACCCTACCCTCCCAGCTCAGCTCTGCTCCCTAACCCTAACCCTCCCAGCTCAGCTCTGCTCCCTAACCCTAACCCTCCCAGCTCAGCTCTGCTCCCTAACCCGAACCCTCCCAGCTCAGCTCTGCTCCCTAACCCTAACCCTAACCCTCCCAGCTCAGCTCTGCTCCCTAACCCTAACCCTAACCCTCCCAGCTCAGCTCTGCTCCTCTCGTCTTCCTTGGAACTGAAAAGGTCCTGACTTTCAACAGAAGACCCAGGATACTTTCTAGGAAGAAGCTCCACTGGTGAGGGTGAATACCAGTATGGTTACTATGGTGCCCCAGTACCTCTCCTACTATGTGGGAAGTTTAGTATTGGGTGACTTGGGGTGAGGAGGGTGCTACCCTGTGATGTGTAGAGGACAGGACACAGGAGGGTGCTACCCTGTGATGTGTAGAGGACAGGACACAGGAGGGTGTTACCCTGTGATGTGGAGAGGACAGGACACATATGGGTGTTACCCTGTGATGTGGAGAGGACAGGACACAGGATGGTGTTACCCTGTGATGTGTAGAGCACAGGACACAGGAGGGTGCTACCCTGTGATGTGGAGAGGACAGGACACAGGAGGGTGTTACCCTGTGATGTGGAGAGGACAGAACACAGGAGGGTGTTACCCTGTGATGTGGAGAGGACAGGACACAGGAGGGTGTTACCCTGTGATGTGGAGAGGACAGGACACAGGAGGGTGTTACCCTGTGATGTGTGGAGGACAGGACACAGGAGGGTGTTACCCTGTGATGTGTAGAGGACAGGGCACAGGAGGGTGCTACCCTGTGATGTGTAGAGGACACAGGAGGGTGCTACCCTGTGATGTGGAGAGGACAGGACACAGGAGGGTGCTATCCTGTGATGTGGAGAGGACAGGACACAGGAGGGTGTTACCCTGTGATGTGTAGAGGACAGGACACAGGAGGTTGTTACCCTGTGATGTGGACAGGACATAGGAGGGTGTTACCCTGTGATGTGTAGAGGACAGGACACAGGAGGGTGTTACCCTGTGATGTGTAGAGAACAGGACACAGGAGGGTGTTACCCTGTGATGTGTAGAGGACAGGACACAGGAGGGTGTTACCCTGTGATGTGGAGAGGACAGGACACAGGAGGGTGTTACCCTGTGATGTGGAGAGGACAGGACACAGGAGGGTGTTACCCTGTGATGTGGAGAGGACAGGATACAGGAGGGTGTTACCCTGTGATGTGTAGAGGACAGGACACAGGAGGGTTTTACCCTGTGATGTGGAGAGGACACAGGAGGGTGTTACCCTGTGATGTGGAGAGGACAGGACACATGAGGGTGTTACCCTGTGATATGTAGAGGACAGGACACAGGAGGATGTTACCCTGTGATGTGGAGAGGACAGGACACAGGAGGGTGTTACCTTGTGATGTGGAGAGGGCAGGACACAGGAGGGTGTTACCCTGTGATGTGGAGAGGACAGGACACAGGAGGGTGTTACCCTGTGATGTGTAGAGGACAGGTCACAGGAGGGTGCTACCTTGTGATGTGTAGAGGACAGGACACAGGAGGGTGTTACCCTGTGATGTGGAGAGGACACAGGAGGGTGTTACCCTGTGTTGTTTAGAGGACAGGACACAGGAGGGTGTTACCCTGTGATGTGGAGAGGACAAATCAAATCAAATTGTATTGGTCACATACACATATTTAGCAGATGTTATTGCGGGTGTAGCGAAATGCTTGTATTCCTAGCTCCAACAGTAAAGTAGTATCTAATAATTCACAACAATACACAAATCTAAATGTAAAATATTGGAATTAAGAAATATATAAATATTCGGACAAGCAATGTCCGAGTGGCACTGACTAAAATACAGTAGAATAGAATACAGTATATACATATGAGATGAGTAAAGCTGTATGTAAACATTATTAAAGTGACTAGTGTTCCATTATTAAAGTGGCCAGTGATTCCATGTCTATGTACAGTGCATTCGGAAAGTATTCAGACCCCTTGACTTTTTCCACATTTTGTTATGTTGCAGCCTTATTCTAAAATGGATTAAATAGTTTTTTCCCTCTTCAATCTACACACAATACCCCATAATGACAAAGCAAAAACCGTTTTTTAGAAATGTTGCAAATGTATTAAAAATAAAACATGGAAATATTACATTTGCATAAGTATTCAGACCCTTTACTCAGTACTTTGTTGAAGGACCTTTGGCAGTGATTACTGCCTCAAGTCTTCTTGGGTATGACGCTACTAGCTTGGCACACCTGTATTTGGGGAGTTTCTCCCATTCTTCTCTGCAGATCCTCTCAAGCTCTGTCAGGTTGGATGGGGAGCGTCGCTGCACAGCTATTTTCAGGTCTCTCCAGAGATCATAGATCGGGTTCAAGTCCGGGCTCTGGCTGGGCCACTCAAGGACATTCAGAGACTTGTCCAGAAGCCACTCATGCGTTGTCTTGGCTGTGTGCTTAGGGTCGTTGTCCTGTTGGAAGGTGAACCTTCGCCCCAGTCTGAGGTCTTGAGCGCTCTGGAGCAGGTTTTCATCAAGGAAAATATGAATATGCTCATGTGGCAGATTTTGTTGGTCAATGCAGTACAGAGAGAAACCATGACTTTGTTGGTCAATGCAGTACACAGAGAAACCATGACTTTGTTGGTCAATGCAGTACACAGAGAAACCATGACTTTGTTGGTCAATGCAGTACACAGAGAAACCATGACTTTGTTGGTCAATGCAGTACACAGAGAAACCATGACTTTGTTGGTCAATGCAGTACACAGAGAAACCATGACTTTGCATTCTCTCTGGTTCCTTTAGCTGTGCAGTTTAGCTGGTCCATCTGTTTTCACTTCTGCAATTCCAGTCCTGTACTTCCATGTTACAGCCTGCTGACTGAGACTGGAGACCTGAGCATGGCAACTATATAGAAACTACCTCTGTTACTGATGCCGCATCTTAATTTGACCCAGTTTCTTACAGCAGGAAAATAATCCTGCAGCAACAGGAAATGTGAATTATTATGTGGATTATAATTAATGGACATTCTTTGTAGGGGTTGATACATTTTTCGTTAGGGCAAATCAGGTCTGACATTTTAAGTTGGAAATTACAAACTTTAGAATCATTTTTAACCCCCTAGAGTCGATTGACACACCGGTGTGTCGATTTAAGTTACAAAACATAAAAATCCCCATAAAAATCCTTAATTTAAAATAGAGATGGCTGTCCACCGCATCCTCCGATGTCGCACTTCCTCATCTGAGGTGAAAGGTGACAGAGCTACAGCAGTGTTTGTCAGACCATCAGTCATCCCGAAAATCGGTCTTCTGACGTAAACGTCTGTAGTGTCCGAACGGTTTGACCTAGAAACCATTATGACCCCTCTATGGAAAGGGGAGACTCTCACCAACACCATGGAGTTTTGCTCTACAAACCCACAAGTGTCACGGGACTCGTCTGAAGGTAACCAGTACCAGTACTCTCTCTGTGTCTGCTGAGCAGTAGGAACAGACAGCAGGCCTCTGGGAAAGTGGAGCAGGTGTGTCTGCTGAGCAGTAGGAACAGACAGCATGCCATCCTACGTTCCCTTAACCTCACCCCCAGGCTATACGTTCCCTTAACCTCAAACCCAGGCTATACGTTCCCTTAACCTCACCCCCAGGCTATACGTTCCCTTAACCTCACCCCCAGGCTATACGTTCCCTTAACCTCACCCCTAGGCTATACGTTCCCTTAACCTCACCCCTAGGCTATACATTCCCTTAACCTCACGCCCAGGCTATACGTTCCTTTAACCTCACCCCCAGGCTATTGCGCACAGTACATAAGCCTGGGACATCAACCTGGAACCAAAAAGGGTTATCTTATGGGGAAAGCCGAAGAACCCTTTTGGAACCAGCAATATTGTAATATTGACATAAATTTAGGATGCAGGTGAAATTGTTTAGTTTTTTTTTATTACAGAATGGGTCCATGTTTTTTTCTGTTTATCATTCAATGCCTGTTCTGATCATGTTTACATAACCAACTACAATTACAAGTTGAGCAAACAATAGAATGGAAAATAAATGATTACAATGCACAGAAAGCCCACGTTCACTATAGTCTACTCCTGCGCTCAGGGTACTATCACACATTGACTACTGAGGGTTCCCAATGTTACAATATGTTTGAGGGGGTCCACATTGACATTTCAGTTGTTATGGGGTTCCCATATGCACCGCTGACATTAGAACCATGTCTATGTTCTATCGAGCCACCACTTCCTCCTCTCTTGGCTATAACCCATATTACATAGAGCACCACTTCCTCCTCTCTTGGCTATAACCCATATTACATAGAGCACCACTTCCTCCTCTCTTGGCTATAACCCATATTACATAGAGCACCACTTCCTCCTCTCTTGGCTATAACCCATATTACATAGAGCACCACTTCCTCCTCTCTTGGCTATAACCCATATTACATAGAGCACCACTTCCTCCTTTCTTGGCTATAACCCATATTACATAGAGCACCACTTCCTCCTCTCTTGGCTATAACCCGTATTACATAGAGCACCACTTCCTCCTCTCTTGGCTTTAAGCCATATTACATAGAGCACCACTTCCTCCTCTCTTGGCTATAACCCGTATTACATAGAGCACCACTTCCTCCTCTCTTGGCTATAACCCGTATTACATAGAGCACCACTTCCTCCTCTCTTGGCTATAACCCGTATTACATAGAGCACCACTTCCTCCTCTCTTGGCTATAACCCATATTACATAGAGCACCACTTCCTCCTCTCTTGGCTATAACCCATATTACATAGAGCACCACTTCCTCCTCTCTTGGCTATAACCCATATTACATAGAGCACCACTTCCTCCTCTCTTGGCTATAACCCATATTACATAGAGCACCACTTCCTCCTCTCTTGGCTATAACCCGTATTACATAGAGCACCACTTCCTCCTCTCTTGGCTATAACCCGTATTACATAGAGCACCACTTCCTCCTCTCTTGGCTATAACCCATATTACATAGACCACCACTTCCTCCTCTCTTGGCTATAAGCCATATTACATAGAGCACCACTTCCTCCTTTCTTGGCTATTACCCATATTACATAGACCACCACTTCCTCCTCTCTTGGCTATAACCCATATTACATAGAGCACCACTTCCTCCTCTCTTGGCTATAACCCATATTACATAGAGCACCACTTCCTCCTCTCTTGGCTATAACCCATATTACATAGAGCACCACTTCCTCCTCTCTTGGCTATAACCCATATTACATAGAGCACCACTTCCTCCTCTCTTGGCTATAACCCATATTACATAGAGCACCACTTCCTCCTCTCTTTGCTATAACCCATATTACATAGAGCACCACTTCCTCTTCTCTTGGCTATAACCCATATTACAGTATATACACATTCTGGTGCTGGAACACTGGGGTTATTGTTCAGAGAATACAAGCTAACTAGTAATGTTGTGCTCCATACACATCAACAGTGTAATATCTGGATGAACTTTGATAATACTGAGTGAATACAAAGGAAAAGACAATAGAATGACATGATATGTATACAGTTTAAGATGTTTGATAGGCATTTGGTACAGGGTTTATGATTTATGATCTGACCAAGGGACAGTCTTATTTTGCCCGGCTCGTCAAGACAATGTTCAAGAAGTTGGGCTATTGTATTAGTAGCTAGCTATGTTGCTATAAAAGCATTGGCCCACATCTCTTCACAGTCCCCGCTGTTCCATAAGGTGTATTTGTACCTGTTTTTCAAATCTGATTCTACTGCTTGCATCAGTTACCTGATGTGAAATAGAGTTCCATTTAGTCATGGCTCTATGTAGTACTGTGTGCCTCCCATAGTCTGTTCTGGACTTGGGGATTGTGAAGAGACCTCTGGTGACATGTCTTGTGGGGTATGCTTGGGTGTCCGAGCTTTGAGCCAGTAGTTCAAACAGACAGCTCAGTACATTCAGCTTGTCAAGTAGTGATGAAGTCAATCTCTCTTCCACTTTGAGTCATGAGAGATTGACATGCATATCATTAATGTTAGCTCCCTGTGTACTTTTAAGGGCCATCCGTGCTGCCCTGTTCTGGGTCAATTGTAATTTTCCTAAGTCCCTCTTTGTGTCACCTGGCCACACAACTGAACAGTAGTCCAGGTGTGACAAAACTAGGGCCTGTAGGACCTGCCTTGTTGATAGTGCTGTTAAGAAGGTAGAGCAGCGCTTTATTATGGACAGACTTCTCCCCATCTTAGCTACTGTTGTATCAATATGTTTTGACCATGACAGTTTACAATCCAGGGTTACTCCAAGCAGTTTAGTCACCTCAACTTGCTCAATTTCTACATTATTCATTACAAGATTTAGTTGAAGTTTAGTGTTTAGTGAATGATTTGTCCCAAATACAATGCTTTTATTTTTTGAAATATTTAGGACTAACTTATTCCTTGCCACCCATTATGAAACTAACTGCAGCTCTTTGTTAAGTGTTGCAGTAATTTCAGTCGCTGTAGTAGCTGACATGTATATAGTGTCGAGTCATCCGCATACATAGACACACCGGCTTTACTTAAAGCCAGTGGCATGTCATTAGTAAAGATTGTAGAAGTGGCCTAGACAGCTGCCCTGGGGAATTCCTGATTCTACCTGGATTATGTTGGAGAGGCTTCCATTAAAGAACACCCTCTGTGTTCTGTTAGACAGGTAACTCTTTATCCACAATATAGCAGGGGGTGTAAAGCCATAACACATACGTTTTTCCAGGAACAGACTGATCAATAATGTCAAAAGACGCACTGAAGTCTAACAAAACATCAATTTCTCTCAGCTAATCATCAATCATTTGTGTAAGTGCTGTACATGTTGAATGTCCTTCCCTACAAGCGTCCTGAAAATATGTTGTTAATTTGTTTACTGTAAAATAGTATTGTATCTGGTCGAACACAATTTTTTTCAAAAGTTTACTAAGGGTTGGTAGCAGGCTGATTGGTCGGCTATTTGAGCCAGTAAAGGTGGCTTTACTATTCTTGGGTAGCGGATTGACTTTTGCTTCCCTCCAGGCCTGAGGGCACACACTTTCTAGTAGGCTTAGATTGATGAGATGGCAAATAGGAGTGTCAATATCGTCTGCTATCATCCTCAGTCATTTTCCATCCAAGTTGTCAGACCCAGGTGGCTTGTCATTGTTGATAGACAGCAATAATTGTTTCATCTCTTCCACACCGCTTTACAGAATCCAAAAGTACAATGCTTGTCTTTCATTATTTGGTCAGATATACTTGGATGTGGTGTCAGCGTTTGTTGCTGGCATGTCATGCCTAAATTTGCTAATCTTGCCAATGAAAGAATTTGATGAATTAGCCATCTGAATCAATGAATGATGGAGCTGAGTTTGCCTTTTTGCCCAAAATGTATTTTTTAAGTTGCTCCAAAGCTTTTTACTATCATTCTTTATATAATTTATTTTTGTTTCATAGTGTAGTTTCTTCTTCTTTTTATTTAGTTTAGTCACCTGATTTCTCAATTTGCAGTATGTTTGCCAATCAGTTGTGCTGCCAGCTAGTGGGGATACGATAAACATTACAGCAAGCTAGGTTGTTCCAGCTGCTGTTTAGTTAGCTAGCCAGGTAACTACCTAACCTTTACTCTTCAGATAATTAGGTTACCATAAAAATTGCTGAATGGTAGCTAGCTAGCTAGCATAGTTACAGGTACTCTTATGCTTGAAACTACTTTTGAACCAATTATCCACAGTTGCTAATAGTTACAGGTAGCTTAGTGGTTAAGAGCGTTGTGCTAGTAACCGAAAGGTTGATGGTTCTAATCCCCGAGCCGACTAGGTGAAAAATCTGTCGATGTGCCCTTGAGCAAGGCACTTAACCCTAATTGCTCCTGTAAGTTGCTCTGGATAAGAGCGTCTGCTAAATAAAATGTATTTATATGTATTTACCGGTAGCTAGCTACCTGGCTACTTAGGTTGCTTTATTGGTCCAGGGAGTAGGTTAGCTAGCATCTAGCTTCGCCGGTAAAACTCCAGTATTAGCACTAAACTCTGTATTCTTCCTTGATTACATTTTTACATTTACATTTTTAGTCATTTAGCAGATGCTCTTATCCAGAGCGACTTACAGTTAGTGAGTGCATACATTTTTCATACAAATAAAACCAACCATAGGCCAAATTCAGCCCGCGGGCCACCAATTGGAGAACCCTAACCTAGATAATTCAGTTCCGATGCAGAAGAGGAAGGAGGAGAATGGATGGTCCTAAATCTTAGCCTAGCTACCTTTAACTGTGCTGTGCTCCGTAGCGATGAACAAAGCTACCCTGACCCTGGCTTTTTGATTTGTTTACAACTGAATTTGGGCTGTGCCAGAGACCATATGGGCCCACGGAGGAAGGTGGAGATGCACACGCCCGATTAATCAATATTTATAAGGAACCATACATTGGTGTTCAGAGGGTGGAACTAAAGCAGCATTTCCACATTAGGATAGGAATTAGGTTGAAATAGTGGCGGCAACTTCCTCTGGAGGGGTCCTTTAAAATATCAGAGGAATGTTGACAGTTCTTTGTGACGTGATTTGACACAGAATAGAGATTCAGTCAAGAGTATGAAGAAGACTTGTTCTAAATTAATGGATGAAGAAGTTTATTTTGAGAGGGTTTATCCGTGGCGCCTTCCCAGCCCCAGAGCCTCTGCTCCGTTCTGTCTCCCTAGTCTCTGTTTACTGTGTAGGGACAGAAGCCAGTACAGATGGTAGGATACCAAAGGAGAAGGACTTTTTTTTCTCATGCCTTTAAAAGGGACAGCTTTCTATCTTGGCTAATATTTAGCTCATTTTAATATTTAGCTCCTATTAAAGCATTAGACCTATCACTAAAAGCTTCAGTCATACAAAAGTTATACTTAAATCCGAACTGGTTCTCTAGCAAATTAGTAAGATTGTCTCACCCAATGTTCAAGATTGGCCTTTTTCCCTTTATTCAGATTACAACCGCTCACTTTCAGTTATTTGAAAAGGAAATCATCTCCCAAATATCACTATTTCTAAAACAAGCCATAGAAAGTTGGTCGCAATTTCAATTTAATCCTCCAGAAACGACAGAACAAATAATGCAACAAATATTGTGGTTACACTCAAATATATATATATTTTTTTTTTTACAAAATGTTTTTAAAAGTATAATCTTCGTAAATGATATCATCGGTAGGACTGGTGGAGTTATGTCACACATGCAGCTAACAAAAACATATGGAAATGTCTGCTCTACCCAAAATTACAACCAAATAATTGCTGCATTACCGCAAAAATGGAATAGGAAAGTGGAAGGGGGAAAAAGTAAGGAACTTGTCTGTCGGCCTTTCATTAAAGAACATAATTGGTTAAAGAAAACGGTGATAAATAAAAAAGTATACCAGTTTCATTTAAGGACCAAAGGATTGACAGCCGTCCAATATACAGTGGGGAGAACACGTATTTGATACACTGCCGATTTTGCAGGTTTTCCTACTTACAAAGCATGTAGAGGTCTGTAATTTTTATCATAGGTACACTTCAACTGTGAGAGACGGAATCTAAAACAAAAATCCAGAAAATCACATTGTATGATTTTTAAAGTAATTCATTTGCATTTTATTGCATGTCATAAGTATTTGATACATCAAAAAAGCAGAACTTAATATTTGGTACAGAAACCTTTGTTTGCAATTACAGAGACCATACGTTTCCTGTAGGTCTTGATCAGGTTTGCACACACTGCAGCAGGGATTTTGGCCCACTCCTCCATACAGACCTTCTCCAGATCCTTCAGGTTTCGGGGCTGTCGCTGGGCAATACGGACTTTCAGCTCCCTCCAAAGATTTTCTATTGGGTTCAGGTCTGGAGACTGCCTAGGCCACTCCAGGACCTTGAGATGCTTCTTACAGAGCCACTCCTTAGTTGCCCTGGCTGTGTGTTTCGGGTCATTGTCATGCTGGAAGACCCAGCCACGACCCATCTTCAATGCTCTTACTGAGGGAAGGAGGTTGTTGGCCAAGATGTCACGATACATGGCCCCATCCATCCTCCCCTCAATACGGTGCAGTCGTCCTGTCCCCTTTGCAGAAAAGCATCCCCAAAGAATGATGTTTCCACCTCCATGCTTCACGGTTGGGATGGTGTTCTTGGGGTTGTACTCATCCTTCTTCTTCCTCCAAACACGGCGAGTGGAGTTTAGACCAAAAAGCTATATTTTTGGCTCATCAGACCACATGACCTTCTCCCATTCCTCCTCTGGATCATGCAGATGGTCATTGGCAAACTTCAGATGGGCCTGGACATGCGCTGACTTGAGCAGGGGGACCTTGCGTGCGCTGCAGGATTGTAATCCATGACGGCGTAGTGTGTTACTAATGGTTTTCTTTGAGACTGTGGTCCCAGCTCTCTTCAGGTCATTGACCAGGTCCTGCCGTGTAGTTCTGGGCTGATCCCTCACCTTCCTCATGGTCATTGATGCCCCACGAGGTGAGATCTTGCATGGAGCCCCAGACCGAGGGTGATTGACCGTCATCTTGAACTTCTTCCATTTTCTAATAATTGCGCCAACAGTTGTTGCCTTCTCACCAAGCTGCTTGCCTATTGTCCTGTAGCCCATCCCAGCCTTGTGCAGGTCTACAATTTTATCCCTGATGTCCTTCCACAGCTCTCTGGTCTTGGCCATTGTGGAGAGGTTGGAGTCTGTTTGATTGAGTGTGTGGACAGGTGTATTTTATACAGGTAGAGTTCAAACAGGTGCAGTTAATACAGGTAATGGGTGGAGAACAGGAGGGCTTCTTAAAGAAAAACTAACAGGTCTGTGAGAGCCGGAATTCTTACTGGTTGGTAGGTGATCAAATACTTATGTCATGCAATAAAATGCAAATGAATTACTTAAAAATCATACAATGTGATTTTCTGGATTTTTGTTTTAGATTCCATCTCTCACAGTTGAAGTGTACCTATGATAAAAATTACAGACCTCTACATGCTTTGTAAGTAGGAAAACCTGCAAAATCGGCAGTGTATCAAATACTTGTTCTCCCCACTGTAGATAACAAAATAGATGGGAAGAGATTTTTGACGTACCAATCCCATGGCATAGTTTTTCTGATCTGAGATGCAAAACAATGCCTGATTCAAAACTATATATATATAAAATTCTTGCTACAAATAGAATGTTATTTATATGGGGGATACAATCTTCCCAGCTCTGCAGATTTTGCTGCGAAGAGACAGAATCATTAGATCATTTGTTTTGGTACTGTCCATTTGTAGCTTGTTTTTGGACACAGGTCCAGGAATGGCTAAAGGATTGCAATATTTACCTGGAGCTAACCCTGCAGATAGCATTACTGGGTGATCTGAAAAGTCATAGTCAATCGATCAATAATATAATAATACTTTTAGCAAAAATGTTTATTTTCAATTTACAATCTGTAGAAACAATGAGAATAGAAAGGTTCAGAACTTTTGTAAAACATCACAGTACAGTTGAAAAATATATGGCAAATAGAAATCCAATATGGATGGTGTTAAGAGATAGATGTTTGGTGTTGAATGAAGTTGAAGGATGGGACTAATAACAACTAACAACAACAAGATAACTAATAATGTAAAGCATACTGTGTCCATAACAAGTATATAAGTTATAGGTTGAGAGCTTTTGTGAAAGAGCACAGTTAGAAAGATATGGCATATAGAAGCAAACCGGATGGACATCATGAAAATCCAGGCTCTGTCGTAGCCGGCCGCGACCGGGAGACCCATTGGGCGGCGCACAATTGGCCCAACGTCGTCCAGGGTGGGGGAGGGAATGGCCGGCAGGGATGTAGCTCAGTTGGTATGTGGGTTCGATTCCCACGGGGGGCCAGTATGATATAATTTTTTACATTTTTTTATGTAAATGAATATGATCGGAGAGGTTGAGGTTGAAGGAAGTTCAGGAGTAAAAACAAACAAAAAAGAATTATTAAAAAATTGACTGTGTCCATAAAATGTATATAGTATGTATAAGCTGGAAGTAGAGGCCTAAGCATTGTTGTTCACTATTTTACTCCAATTAGGGAAGGGGTGGTGGGGTTGTAAAGTAATAAAGGGAAATATATTTTTAAAAAAGGATATGTATATGTGTATGTATATATATATATATATATAAATATATATGTATGTATATCTATATGTATGTATGTATGTATGTATGTGTGTGTATGTATATATATATATATATATATATTTGCGAGAGAAAAAAACATTTGGGGGATTGGAAGTGATGCAGACAATTACATTGATGGAAGTTACAATCTATCTGCAATATTAAAGCTGATCTACCCCCTAAAAAAATAATAATAATAATAATAAATAAATAAATACATATATTTAGCTCTTTCAGATGCTAATGGAGGGTCCTCTCTCTCTCTCTCTCTCTCTCTCTCTCTCTCTCTCTCTCTCTCTCTCTCTCTCTCTCTCTCTCTCTCTCTCTCTCTCTCTCTCTCTCTCCAAGGTTAGCATAACAATTATGGGAAAGTCTTCAGATCAGAGACATGTTGTTTACCGCCAATACGGAAGTGGTCAGATGACGTGGATGCTAAGTTACAGGACTGTTTTGCTAGCACAGACTGGAATATGTTCCGGGATTCATCCAATGGCATTGAGGAGTATACCACCTCAATCACTGGCTTCATCAATAAGTGCATCGATGACATTGTCCCCACAGTGACCGTACATACATATCCCAACCAGAAGCCATGGATTACAGACAACATCCGCACCGAGCTAAAGGCTCGAGCTGCCACTTTCAAGGAGCGGGACACTAATCTGGATGCTTATAAGAAATCACACTATGCCCTCAGACGAACCATCAAATAGGCAAAGTGTCAATACAGGACTAAGATTGAATCCTACTACACCGGTTCTGACACTAGTCGGATGTGGCAGGGCTTGCAAACTATTATGGACTACAAAGGAACACACAGCCATGAGCTGCCCAGTGACGCGAGCCTACCAGACGAGCTAAATGCCTTTTATGCTCGCTTTAAGGCAAGCAACACTGAAGCAAGCATGCATGAGAGCACCAGCTGTTCCGGACGACTGTGTGATCACGCTCTCCGTAGTCGATGTGAGAAAGACCCTTAAACAGGTCAACATTCACAAGGCCGCGGGGCCAGACGGATTACCAGGATGTGTACTCAGAGCATGCGCAGGCCAACTGGAAAGTGTCTTCACTGACATTTTCAACCTCTCCCTGACCGAGTCTGTAATACCTACATGTTTCAAGCAGACCACCATAGTCCCTGTGCCCAAGAACGCCAAGGTAACCTGCCAAAATGACTACTGCCCCGTAGCACTCACGTCTGTAGCCTTGAAATGCTTTGAAAGGCTAGTCATGGCTCACATCAACACCATCATCCCAGAAAACCTGGATCCACTCCTATTCGCATACCGCCCCAACAGATCCACAGATGACACAATCTCTATTGCACTCCACACTGCCCTCACGTCTGTAGCCATGAAATGCTTTGAAAGGCTGGTCATACTGAATGGTAAATACCTAAAGGCTGGTCATGGCTCACATCAATACCATCATCCCAGAAACCCTAGACCCACTCCAATTCGCATACTGCCCCAACAGATTGCACTCCACACTGCCCTTTCCCACCTGGACAAAAGGAACACCTATGTGAGAATGCTCCTCATTGACTACAGCTCAGCGTTCAACACCATAGTGTCCACAAATCTCATCACTAAGCTAAGGACCCTGGGACTAAACACCTCCCTCTGCAACTGGATCCTGGACTTCCTGACGGGCCGCCCCCAGGTGGTAAAGGTAGGCAACAACACATCTGCCACGCTGATCCTCAACACTGGGGCCCCTCAGGGGTGCATGCTTAGTCCCCTCCTGTACTCCCTGTTCACCCACGACTGCGTGGCCAAGAACGTCTCCAACACCATCATTAAGTTTGCTGACGACAAAATGGTGGTAGGCCTGATCACCGACAATGATGAGATAGCCTATAGGGAGGAGGTCAGAGACCTGGCAGTGTGGTGCCAGGACAACAACCTCTCCCTCAACCAGAGCAAGACAAAGGAGCTGATCGTGGACTACGGGAAAAGGAGGGCCGAACACGCCCCCATTCAAATCGACGGGGCTGTAGTGGAGTGGGTCGACAGCATCAAGTTTCTTGGTGTCCACATCACCAACAATCTATCATGGTCCAAACACACCAAGACCTATTCCCCCTCAGGAGACTGAAAAGATTTGGCATGGGTCCCCAGATCCTCAAAAAGTTATACAGCTGCACCATCGAGAGCATTCTGACCAGTTCCATCACTGCCTGGTATGGCAACTGCTCGGCATCTGACCGAATGGCGCTACAGAGGGTAGTGCGTACGGCCCAGTACATCACTGGGGCCAAGCTTCCTGCCATCCAGGACTTCTATACTAGGCGGTGTCAGAGGAAGGCCCAAAAAATTGTCAAAGACTCCAGCCACCCAAGTCTAAAGCAGTACTATTTGGTAGTATAAAGCAGTACTATTTGGTAGTCTAAAGCAGTACTATTTGGTAGTCTAAAACAGTACTATTTTGTAGTCTAAAGCAGTACTATTTGGTAGTCTAAAACAGTACTATTGGTAGTCTAAAGCAGTACTATTTGGTAGTCTAAAGCACTACTATTTGGTAGTCTAAAGCAGTACTATTTGGGAGTCTAAAGCAGTGGTGGAGGAGTTTCTGTTCTAGTCCAGATCTTTAAAGTATTCTATATATTTATGTATCGTACAGCTTATAATATCTATTAAAAACGGGTTGTTTGGATGCTGGATGCTGATTGGTTGATAGCACCAATGAACATCCACTGTCCCACAGCCCAGCCAGGCATTCATAAACTTTATTTCCCCTGGAAAAAAGCATCTAGACAATATTTCCCCTTGCTACTAGCCTAGCATTTGGTTTAGTACAGCAGGGGTTAATATAAGCCTCATTGAATATAAATTGAATATAAAATAACAGAAGACATGAGAAGGAAATCAGATCAAGTTTATTCATCATGTTGCTAGTCTAAAGCAGTACTATTTGGTAGTCTAAAGCAGTACTATTTGGTAGTCTAAAGCAGTACTATTTGCTAGTCTAAAGCAGTACTACTTGGTAGTCTAAACAGTACTATTTGGTAGTCTAAAGCAGTACTACTTGGTAGTCTAAAGAAGTACTATTTGGTAGTCTAAAGCAGTACTATTTCAATCAAATTCTTTCAATCAATCAAATGTATTTATGAAGCCCTTTTTACATCAGCAGATGTTACAAAGTGCTATACAGAAACCCAGCCTAAAACCCCAAACAGCAAGCAATGCAGATGTAGAAGCACTGTGGCTAGGAAAAACTCCCTAGAAAGGCAGGAACCTAGGAAGAAACCTAGAGAGGAACCAGGCTCTGAGAGGTGGCCAGTCCTCTTCTGGCTGTGCCGGGTGGAGATTATAAGAGTACATGGCCATTAAGGCCAGATTTGGTAGTCTAAAGCAGTACTATTTGGTAGTCTAAAGCAGTACTATTTGGTAGTCTAAAGCAGTACTATTTGGTAGTCTAAAGCAGTACTATTTGGTAGTCTAAAGCAGTACTATTTGGTAGTCTAAAGCAGTACTATTTGGTAGACTAAAGCAGTACTATTTGGTAGTCTAAAGCAGTACTATTTGGTAGTCTAAAGCAAGGGGGTAGTTTCTGCTCTAAGCCAATCTGACCTGAGCAACATTTTGCAGTTTTTGTTGTTGTTGCAATCTCTACCTTGCCATGTACACTGAACAAAAATACAAACACATCATGTAAAGTGTCGGTCCCATGTTTCATGAGCTGAAATAAAAGATCCCAGAACTGTTCTATATGCACAAAAAGCTTATTTCTCTCAAATTCTGTGCACAAATTTGTTTACATCGCTGTTAGTGAGTATTTCTCCTTTGCCAAGATAATCCATCCACCTGTCAGCGTCTGGGTGAAGTGGGGAAACGGAATCAGGCACAGGACACAGAACTGAGAGATAAATGGCTTCACTAGACTCAAAGTAAACCATAGCAAACCCTCCACGCAGGGAAGAGCAAAACAACAGCTCAACAGACGACGTAACAAAGAACAATCACGCACACACCCAGGAGGGAAAACAGAGGTAATATAGGGAAACTAATAAGCCTAATGAGTAACAGGTGTGAAAAATAAAGACAGAACTAGTGAGACACAGAAACATCGAAACAACCGCAGACCACGTGTATGGCGTCGTGTGGGCGAGCGGTTTGCTGATGTCAACGTTGTGAACAGAGTGTCCCATTGTGGCGGTGGGGAGGTGGTATGGGCGGGCATAAGCTACGGACAACAAACACAATTGCATTTTATTGATGGCAATTTGAATAGCATAGAGATACCGTGACGAGATCCTGAGGCCCATTGTCGTGCCATTCATCCGCTGCGATCACCTCATGTTTCAGCATGATAATGCACGGCCCCATGTCGCAAGGATCTATACACAATTCCTGGAAGCTGAAAATGTCCCAGTTCTTCCATGGCCTGCATACTCACTAGACATGTCACCCATTGAGCATGTTTGGGATACTCTGGATCAACATTAATGACAGTGTGTTCCAGTTCCCGCCAATATCCAGCAACTTTGCACAGCCATTGAAGATGAGTGGGCCACAATCAACAGCCTGATCAACTCTAGTTGAAGGAGATGTGTTGCGCTGCATGAGGCAAATGGTGGTCACACCAGATACTGACTGGTTTTCTGATCCACACCCCTACCTTTTTTTTAAAAAGGTATCTGTGACCAAGAGATGCATATCTGTATTCCCAGTCATGTGAAATCCATAGATTAGGGCCTACTGAATTTATTTCAATTTATTCCTTATATGAACTGTAACTCAGTAAAATCTTTGAAATTGTTGCGTTTATATTTTTGTTCAGTATATATGAATGTGACAAGACTGATAGCTTCTCTGAACCAGGCCAATTCATTTATCAGGATCATTATAATGGATGTGGGAGACTCCCCAAACATATGGAAGAAGGTACTCTGGTCAGATGAAACTAAAATCAAGCTTTTTGGCCATCAAGGAAAACACTATGTCTGGCGCAAACCCAACACCTCTCATCACCCCGAGAACACCATCCCCACAGTGAAGCATGGTGGTGGCAGCATCATGCTGTGGGGATGTTTTTCATCGGCAGGGACTGGGAAACTGGTCAGAATTGAAGGAATGATGGATGGCGCTAAATACAGGGAAATTCTTGAGGGAAACCTGTTTCAGTCTTCCAGAGATTTGAGATTAGGACGGAGGTTCACCTTCCAGCAGGACAATGACCCTAAGCATACTGCTAAAGCATCACTCGAGTGGTTTAAGGGGAAACATTTAAATGTCTTGGAATGGCCTAGTCAAAGCCCAGACCTCAATCCAATTGAGAATCTGTTGTATGACTTAAAGATTGCTGTACACCAGCGGAATCCATCCAACGAGAAGGAGCTGGAGCAGTTTTACCTTGAAAAATGGGCAAAAATCCCAGTGGCTAGATGTGCCAAGCTTATAGAGACCCCAAGAGACTTGCAGCTGTAATTGCTGCAAAAGGTGGCTCTACAAAGTATTGACTTTGTTATGCACGCTCAAGTTTTTTTTCTTCTTCTTATTGCTTGTTTGTTTCACCCAAACAAATATTTTGCATCTTCAAAGTGGTAAGCATGTTGTGTAAATCAAATGATACAAATCCCCCCAAAATACATTTTAATTCCAGGTTGTAAGGCAACAAAATAGGAAAAGGGGGGTGAATACTTTCGCAAGTGTTACGCACTCCTCTCGGAAGAGGGAACGCAACACCCTGCTACAACTCAACTCTCCGTGGTGTGAAAGAGGTATGGGACTGTAGGTGTGAGTAAGGATGACAAAAGGCAGAGAATACCGTTAACAGGGAATTTATTCCTTTGCACGGTAAGTTTGGGGAAAAGGGGCTGGACGGAACCAAAGCAAATAATGTAAATATCAAAGCCCCCTCTCCTACCTTACCTGCCTACCCACTACTTACTGAACTAGCACCACCTGGTGCACTAACCAAACTACAGGGGATGGTCCGCCCAGGTCTTTCCTAGTGTGCATAGACAGTTAACTTCTACGGGTAATGTATGCCCGCGGGCCTCTTGCCTTAGCACTCCCTAGGTGCCTTCCCCTTCCCCCCTTGGGAACAAATGAAACAAAATAACACAAACTGGTTCACAACAAAACCTGAGAAGAAAACTAACTCAGGACATTAAAGAAACTCTCTGAACAACAAACTAACACAAAACATTACAATCAGCTCTCACAGCAACAACTACACAGTACATACTAAATGTCTTAGCAACAACCAACATGCTATAACTCTCAGCCATTAGCCCTCTCTCTCATCTCTGGTTCCCCCCCCCCCTTCTGAGCAACAGAACTGGGGCTTATATAGCTTCAGAAGGAGTTGGTAATTGGAGACAGCTGCGTCCTGACGAGGGCGCGGGGTTAGCTCTCCAATCATCAATGTTGATTGACCAATCAGCTGCTTGTTGGGGAATTTCAGGAACCCATTTCCTGAAATACATACATGAAAATACACAACCCACAACACAGAAACTGGGGAACGTAACACGCCCACCACAAAAAATGCAAACATACAGTTTGCAATAACAAAAACCAACGCATCCCCAGTTATTAAACCCGTGATAGGGCGTCGGCAACCACAGCCCTTCACATAGGCTATCTGTACATTATTCAACACATTTTTAGGGGCACTACTGGGTGTAGGAGATAAGATGTACTGTATATCAGCTGGTGGAAGGATGAAATAAAATAAATGGACTCATTAAAATAAAGTTTTTAAATAAAACATGTCGTTCATCTTTTTTTTATGTGTTGGCAACTGTTTTGTAAAAACAATAAGGCCCTCGAACCCGCGATTATCGTGTGATAACTCCCTCCTAAGGGCTTAGTTTGACAAGGTGCTTCCTATTTCCTATTTGCTGTCACTTGGTCTCTGCCAGTGGCTGGAGGGTAGAAATGCTCAGGTCTAGAGCTTTATGGGAGATTGAATACAAAATGGCTGCCTGTCTCTGCGAGGGGTTAGTTGGGGCTGATGTGAGTCATAGGGGCTAGTCAGACTGATCTTCAGTCTTTGTATTCGTTTGACTCATTTAAAAAAAATCAGTTTATTATTTACTTTGAGCCTGGTCCAGCATCTTGTTGGATGTTGTAAATAGCTGCAGCTGCTCCTAGAGCCTGACAATAAAAACCCTGCTCTGGATCTTCCTTCCTTCCTCTCCTTGCTCTCCAACTACCAGCCACCCTTACACACACGCTACTTATTTAACTCTCTGATAACTCTGAAAGCTGACAGTCTGTGAAGAAATGTGGGGATTTTAGAGGATGGGGACTCAGTATCATAATAAATAAATAAAGCTGGGGAAATTGAGTTATATAAATAACATCATGATCTTTAAAGTTAGAAAAATATATTTGGGGACTGATGATAATATTATAATTAGAACCTTATCTAATTTATTTATATTTCAATTATCATTATTTGCTCCCTGAAACTTTGATTCAACAAGGAAGTCTTTAAGTTTCTAATTTCATGGTTCAGAAATCATAGAGAAGGAAATTGGGTTCCTGTAATATTATTTTGAAGGGCTCAAAATAGAATTTCATTATGGAATTATCTTTTACTTGGACATAATTATATAAACCAACATTTTATTTTCAAGTAATTGTTTCGATTTTTTTCTTCAGCACCAGATGAATCTTGAGAAAGTTAAAAATAATTCACAATAATTACACACCAGAGAACACTCTCAAATAAAAAATTAATAAATTAAAAGTACTTATTTGAGACTGTTTTTGATCAAGGCTTCAATTTTAGCATCATATACTATTGTTAAGATACAAGATCTCACCAGCTCCTTGTGTGTTGGTGTCAGACAGGAAGAGATTAAATAATTCAATGTGTATCAAAAGGCATAAGGCATGTGTCATATAACAGTTATAACGACAGGCTTTCCTCCCTGTGTATGTTCCACGCAATCAGCTCATATTATGCACCAAACCACAGTAAACCATTATACAGTATACCAGTGTCTTTCAGTGTCTCTGTCATGCATTATTCACTGGCAGTTACCAAGAGAGGACCCAGGAGAGGAGGGTAATATGTGCAATATTAATGTAGCTGCAGTGTTGCTCCACAGCCAGACTTATCAAGAGTATATCTGTGGTATAATAACACACTAGTCGTAATGCCTAAGTCTGGGAGGTTATGCATTGGGTAAATGTTCTTAATGTGTTACATGCCTGGGCGGATCTGAAGGACGCTCTTCACGGGCTGTGTGGGTGTGGAGATGGAGGTAGGATGAAGTCAGGGTGCAAATCAGATCTCAGAACTAGCCTATCATAATTTCGCTGCTTTTACTCATCTTTGTGAAATGCCTGACATGCAACTTTCTATGTCAGCTTCCTGGACGACGGAACAACACATTTTTGGTGGGTGGCCCTTGCATTGTGTTTTTCATTATCACCAGGCAACACAGAACACCGTGATGAGATCAGACAGGTTGGATCTTCCCAACAGGATCCATCTTGATGATACATCTTGATACCTCAGTGTTCCTCAGAGTAAAGGTACCGTAGCATCGTAGCATCGTAGCATCGTAGCGTAGCTTCGCCCCAGAGGTCTTTGTGCTCCTCTTAACATGGCGTAGATCAATCTACAGCCGTCTCCCAGAGCAGAGCTGAGCAAGGTCCCACGGGGACACAGAGTCCTACATCTGGTACAGCTAGCAGCCCTGTAGAGTGGGAGAGAAAGGGAGAGAGAGAGGGAGAAGGAGAGAATGAGAGAGAGAGAGAGAGAGAGAGAGAGAGAGAGAGAGAGAGAGAGAGAGAGAGAGAGAGAGAGAGGGAGGGAGGGAGGGAGTAGGAGAGGCTGAGGGATTAAGTCTTTATTCCAGGATAAGGACCTGTCTGAGAGAGGCTTTCCTCTTCTCCTCTTCACCTCCCCCTTTCCTTTGTGTTCTCCTCCCTCACTGTAATCCAACATGACACAGTTACAGATGGTCTGTCAACACCGTAGCCCCTCGCCTCACATCTCCTTCCCATCCCTCCCCTCACCACCTCCCATCTCCTTCACACCCAACCCCTCCCCTCACCACCTCCCATCTCCTTCCCACCCCCTCCCCTCCCCTCACCACCTCTCCTCCTTCCCACCCTCTCCCCTCACCACCTCCCATCTCCTTCCCAACCCCCCCTCACCACCTCCCATCTCCTTCCCACCCTCTCCCCTCACCACCTCCCATCTCCTTCCCAACCTCTCCCCTCACCACCTCCCATCTCCTTCCTACCCTCTCCCCTCACCACCTCCCATCTCCTTCCCAACCTCTCCCCTCACCACCTCCCATCTCCTTCCCACCCTCTCCCCTCACCACCTCCCATCTCCTTCCCACCCTCTCCCCTCACCACCTGTGATGTACCATCACATGTGGGTATTATAGATATATGCGGTACCATCACATGGGGTATTATATGGGGTACCATCCCATTGGGTATTATATGGTGTACCATCACATGGGGGTATTATATGGGGTACCATCACATGGGGGTATTATATATGTATGGAGTACCATCACATGGGGGTATTATATGGGGTACCATCACATTAAGTTATTATATGGGGTACCATCACATGGGGGTATTATAGATGTATGGAGTACCATCACATGGGGGTATTATAGATGTATGGAGTACCATCACATGGGGTATTATATGGGGTACCATCACATGGGGGTATTATATGGGGTACATCACATTAAGTTATTATATGGGGTACCATCACATGGGGGTATTATAGATGTATGGAGTACCATCACATGGGGGTATTATAGATGTATGGAGTACCATCACATGGGGGTATTATAGATGTATGGAGTACAATCACATGGGGTATTATAGATGTATGGGGTACCATCACATGGGGGTATTATAGATATATGGGGTACCATCACATGGGGTATTATATGAGGTACCATCACATGGGGGTATTAAAGATGTATGGGGTACCATCACATGGGGGTATTAAAGATGTATGGGGTACCATCACATGGGGGTATTATAGATGTATGGAGTACCATCACATGGGGGTATTATTGATGTATGGGGTACCATCACATGGGGGTATTATAGATGTATGGGGTACCACCACATGGGTATATTATAGATATATGGGGTACCATCATATGGGGGTATTATAGATGTATGGGGTACCATCACATGGGGGTATTATAGATGTATGGGGTACCATCACATGGGTATATTATAGATATATGGGGTACCATCACATGGGGGTAGTATAGATGTATGGAGTACCATCGCATGGGGGTATTATAGATGTATGGGGTACCATCACATAAGGGTATTACAGATGTATGGAGTACCATCACATGGGGTATTATAGATGTATGGGGTACCATCACATGGGGGTATTATAGATGTACGGGGTACCATCACATGGGCTATTATATGGGGTACCATCACATGGGGGTATTATATATGTATGGGGTACCATCACATGGGGGTATTATAGATATATGGGGTACCATCACATGGGGTATTATATGGGGTACCATCACTTGGGGGTATTATATGGGGTACCATCACATGGGGTATTATATGGGGTACCATCACATGGGGTATTATTGATGTATGGGGTACCATCACATGGGGGTATTATATGGGGTACCATCACATTAAGTTATTATATGGGGTACCATCACATGGGGGTATTATAGATGTATGGAGTACCATCACATGGGGGTATTATAGATGTATGGAGTACCATCACATGGGGTATTATATGGGGTACCATCACATGGGGGTATTATATGGGGTACATCACATTAAGTTATTATATGGGGTACCATCACATGGGGGTATTATAGATGTATGGAGTACCATCACATGGGGGTATTATAGATGTATGGAGTACCATCACATGGGGGTATTATAGATGTATGGAGTACAATCACATGGGGTATTATAGATGTATGGGGTACCATCACATGGGGGTATTATAGATATATGGGGTACCATCACATGGGGTAATATATGAGGTACCATCACATGGGGGTATTAAAGATGTATGGGGGTACCATCACATGGGGGGTATTAAAGATGTATGGGGTACCATCACATGGGGGTATTATAGATGTATGGAGTACCATCACATGGGGGTATTATTGATGTATGGGGTACCATCACATGGGTATATTATAGATATATGGGGTACCATCACATGGGGGTAGTATAGATGTATGGAGTACCATCATATGGGGGTATTATAGATGTATGGGGTACCATCACATAAGGGTATTACAGATGTATGGAGTACCATCACATGGGGTATTATAGATGTATGGGGTACCATCACATGGGGGTATTATAGATGTACGGGGTACCATCACATGGGCTATTATATGGGGTACCATCACATGGGGGTATTATATATGTATGGGGTACCATCACATGGGGGTATTATAGATATATGGGGTACCATCACATGGGGTATTATATGGGGTACCATCACTTGGGGGTATTATATGGGGTACCATCACATGGGGTATTATATGGGGTACCATCACATGGGGTATTATTGATGTATGGGGTACCATCACATGGGGTATTATATGGGGTACCATTACATGGGGGTATTATAAATATATGGGGTACCATCACATGGGGTATTATATGGGGTACCATCACATGGGGGTATTATAAATATATGGGGTACCATCACATGGGGAATTATATGGGGTACCATCACATGGGGGTATTATATATGTACGGAGTACCATCACATGGGGGCATTATTGATGTACGGGGTATGTTCTGTTCCCCTGAGTGATTATGAAGACCTCTATGTTCTGTTCCCCTGAGTGATTATGAAGACCTCTATGTTCTGTTCCCCTGAGTGATTATGAAGACCTCTATGTTCTGTTCCCCTGAGTGATTATGAAGTCCTCTATGTTGTCTCTGGTTGTTGACCTGTTCAGGTAGTACTCTATCTAGTGATATATCATTATTAACATCTACAAGGAATACACTAGATTAGATCTAGTGACATATCATTATTAACATCTACAAGGAATACACTAGATTAGATCTAGTGGTATATCATTGTTAACATCTACAAGGAATACACTAGATTAGATCTAAAGGTATATCATTGTTAACATCTACAAGGAATACACTAGATTAGATCTAGTGGTATATCATTGTTAACATCTACAAGGAATACACTAGATTAGATCTAGTGATATATCATTATTAACATCTACAAAGGGGGAACTTTCAAGCTAAATTCAGTGTCAGTGGCTGAATGAACATTTATATCCATTGTTTTACAGCACCTCTGTCAAAGCAGCAAACATGTTATTCGTTTTCATGAAACAAACAACAACTGGAACACAGCTATCACCAGGTCGGTCACCCTCTGACCGTTCCACCACAGTCTGAGGCAGGGTGAGGTGACACCCAGCTTGTACATAGAGCAGAATAATGAGAGACTACATCATAGAGCATAGAGCTGCCTCTCCTTTCAACGTGGTATGACAACGTAACAAGGAGTGCTGTCTGTCTTGTGACATCGTAGCGAGAGGAGCTGTCTGCTCAGGGGCCTTGTTGTCAACCAGGCAGTATGACGTCGTAACGAGAGGTGCTGTCTGCTTGGAGGCCTTGTTGTCGAACCAGGCACATTCACAGTACTGTTATGAATGTCATTAAAGCTGCTCCGCTCCTTCACTATGATGTCACACACCTCATTCACACTGCTGTCATTAAAGCTGCTCCGCTAGTTGGTACTGGATTATCCTTTAAAGATGATGGTGCATGGAGACGGATGGAAGCGGAATGCCAGAAGTCCAGCGCAAAAGACATGATTGATTTATTAACAAAAAGAGTTACGAAAATAATGAGGAATAAATATAACATTAAGGATCCCGGGACTTGAGAATGACAAGAGAAAGCATCATTAATTAATACAAAGAAAGAATCAACATATACAACAGTGTTCAGCTTTCCGGCCAGGTACCGAACCGTCAACCGGTAGGGTTGCATCTCCAGCACCCATCTTGAGATTCGATAATTTGAGTCTCTCATCTTGTGGAGCTATTGGAGGGCTCGGTGGTCTGTTTTAATAGTGAAGTCTCTGCCAAGCAGGTAGAATTTGAAGTGGTCTAGGGTCCATTTCACGGCCAGACATTGAAGCTCAACAACAGCGTACTGAGTATCTCTCAGATACAGTTTACTGCTCACATACGTCACTGGTTTCTGGTCTTCACCTTCATCTTGGAGCAGGACGGCCCCAATGCCACTGGCTTCTGGTCTTCACCTTCACCTTGGAGCAAGACGGCTCCAATGCCACTGGCTTCTGGTCTTCACCTTCACCTTGGAGCAAGACGGCCCCAATGCCACTGGCTTCTGGTCTTCAACTTCACCTTGGAGCAAGACGGCTCCAATGCCACTGGCTTCTGGTCTTCACCTTCACCTTGGAGCAAGACGGCTCCAATGCCACTGGTTTCTGGTCTTTACCTTCACCTTGGAGCAAGACGGCTCCAATGCCACTGGTTTCTGGTCTTTACCTTCACCTTGGAGCAAGACGGCTCCAATGCCACTGGTTTCTGGTCTTCACCTTCACCTTGGAGCAAGACGGCCCCAATGCCACTGGCTTCTGGTCTTCACCTTCACCTTGGAGCAAGACGGCTCCAATGCCACTGGCTTCTGGTCTTCACCTTCACCTTGGAGCAAGACGGCTCCAATGCCACTGGTTTCTGGTCTTCACCTTCACCTTGGAGCAAGACGGCTCCAATGCCACTGGCTTCTGGGCTTCACCTTCACCTTGGAACAGGACGGCCACAATGCCCACCCCTGAAGCATCTGTCTGCACAGTGAAAGGCTTTTCAAAGTCTACACAACAGGATCATTGCAAAGAGTGTCTTTCATGTCAATGAAGGCTTTCTCGTGTTTCTCCTCCTACACAACTTTAATGGATCCAGACTTCAGATCAGTTAAAGGGGCAATAATTGTCGAACAGTTGGGGATAAATCTTCTGTACCACCCCACGAGTCCATTGAAGGCCTTGACTTGTGACTGGGTCCTGCCGGTGTCTAGTAGGGCTGCAGCCGGGATACCATTAACTGTGACTGTGGCTACTTGCATCCTACCCATGATGCCCTTGACTTCCCCCTCGGGTCTAGCAGGTCTGGGTGCACAACATAGACTAGCACCCCCTTTGGCTTTGAGTACTGGGCATTCTGGCTTAATATGTCCTTCCTGTCCACAAAATAAAGAAACAGGCCTATTCCTCTCTGCTCTGCCTGCAGGATACTCAGAAGGTCTGGTTCTGAAAGTTTTGACATGATCTGCACCTCTACTAACATTAGGACCATTTCCCACAGCAAACCCAACACTGCACCTCTACTGGCCTCCCTGACATTAGGACCATTTCCCCCAGCAAACCCAACACCGCACTTCTACTGGCCTCCCTGACATTAGGACCATTTCCCCCAGCAAACCCAACACCGCACTTCTACTGGCCTCCCTGACATTAGGACCATTTCCCCCAGCAAACCCAACACTGCACTTCTACTGGCCTCCCTGACATTAGGACCACTTCCCCCAGCAAACCCAACAGACTTCCCCCTGGACATGGGTGGCTTTGGTCTCTTATAGCAGTAGTTCTTTGGGCCCCGGCTATGAAGGACTCCACTAACTCAGCAGGGCTAGCAGAGATGAAGGACTCCACTAGCTCAGCAGGGCTAGCAGAGATGAAGTACTCCACTAGCTCAGCAGGGCTAGCAGAGATGAAGGACTCCACTAGCGCAGCAGGGCTAGCAGAGATGAAGGACTCCACTAGCTCAGCAGGGCTAGCAGAGATGAAGGACTCCACTAGCTCAGCAGCACGCTGGCCAGTCTGTGTTCTTTGACTCACACTCGCACTTCAGGGGTTCCATGATCAGTTCCTCTCCGACTTGTTCAGCTGTGTTCTCGGCTGGCTTCAGCTATTTCTTGTAGAGGTCTTTGAGGCGGTTATAAAGTTCACGGGGAGTCTCCAATGGACGGATGTCTGGCTCCCGAAACCTTTGGCGATTCACCTCTTCATTGATCTCGTACTTTGTGTGGATAGCTTCCTTCACTTGGTCATGGTCCATGGATTGTTCTGGCTTTACCAGTTAGTTAGGGCACTAGATGAACAGCCCACTCTGCTCTCGGACACCTGTAGGCAGTGGCCAGCCTCTGGAAACTAGTCATATACTGTTCAATATCATATAATCTTCTAACTTGGGGATAGCGGCTCTGCTCCTGCTCCTGCTCTTCCTGGTCCAACTGGTGGCGCCCCTTCTGGTCCAGCTGGTGGCGCCCCTCCTCTGGGTTGCGCTGTCGGGTCTGGGTTCGGCAGCATCCCTGGGGTCCTCTGGGCTCCTGCCTCCCCCTACCTCTCCTGGTACCCCATCCACGTAGTCAACTGGTTCAGCTGTACCTAGACTCCATCATCGCTCCCGCTTCTGGGCCTCCCTCTCCTGGGGTTCAGTCTGCTTGCGGACCAGGGCATACAGGGCTCCTAGCTGGTCAGTTGACACCTCTTCTTCTGGTGCTGGCTCCATCCCTGTAACTCCGCCTACAGCTCCTTCTTCTCATTGGACCTCCTTTTCGGACGGACGGCCCCTTTGAACAGCCCTTGGTTTAAAGGAGATGCTTTGTCTCGCTGCTCTGTAAGTAAACTTCAGCGTAAGAATAGCAAACACAATATTCGGTTAATGAAAGCAGGACTTTCAAAATGTAAATATCATGGTGGGTTTACCAATAAAGTTACCATCTGGATTTGAACATGATCAACGTTGTCTGTAATCTTTTATCATCATGCATTCAATATTGGCTACATGGAACTTTCAATGAGAGCGTGGCAAGGCAATAAATGCACAGGCAAGCTCGTAGTAACATTTACAATGCATGGTTTTGACGGGGTAATCTGGTCTAGTGAAAAGGTAGGGGATAACCCTATCACACTGTTAGTCGTGAGCGCTGTGCTCTATGATCAACATGAACCTTAAACGCACTAATGGAGGAGAAGAGGGAACAAAGCTGAAGGAAAAATACACTGCTTTTACAGGAGCAACTCAGTATAATCATAGTCCTTTGATGAGGTGAATCGTGAGCAAAATAAATCAGGTCTGATATGAAGTAGAAAATATGTCCTGGATAGAAAAACCCAATGGTTTCATTCTCTAATGGCCAGGGACCAACCTCTCCTGATGTATGAGAGACATTAATGCCGGGTCACACTCTGTACCTCATAAAGCCATGGAGAACAGTATTTATTAAATCACTCTGTACCTCATAAAGCCATGAAGGACAGTATTTATTAAATCACTCTGTACCTCACCAAGCCATGAAGAACAATATTTATTCAATCACTCTGTACCTCACCAAGCCATGAAGAACAGTATTTATTAAATCACTCTGAACCTCACCAAGCCATGAAGAACAGTATTTATTAAATCACTCTGAACCTCACCAAGCCATGAAGAACAGTATTCATTAAAACAGTATCAGTGGAGGATGTAAAGTTGAGCTGAATTAGCATATTGTCTTTATTAACCAAGACCTGCAGACCTAATGGTGCTTGTGACACATCAGGAAGAAAGACTTTCAATTCAGACACTAGAAAATTAGACACCACATCATTATTATTATACATTCATTAGTAAATGTTAAGTAAAGTGTAACTGTTCTTCTCTGTTCTTCTCTGTCTGATTGAATGATGTCTGACAGGCTTGTTGCCTAGGTTTTAATAGAGATCTGGGTTTTAAACAGTGAGTCTTTGAAATAGACCAGGATTCAGGTCCAGCTGTCTGAGTCTGAGAAGAAGGTGACACACTTCCACCTTTGACATTCCTCAGCAGGCTGGCATGAGCCTGTAATTAAGGCCTAGATCAATAAGATCAAGTGTTAACCGACGATAGCAGAAACCCGCGCATAGCCCCAATTGGCACCTCCCAGTGCCAGCAGTGCCATCTATCCAACCCAGGGACTCCAGGAACTGGGCCAAGGCTGTTAGTGCTCTGACATGTGTTGTCTGTCGTCAGCACGCAGCCCACGTGGAGGGAGAGGAGAGGAGAGGAGAGGAGAGGAGAGGAGAGGAGAGGAGAGGAGAGGAGAGGAGAGGAGAGGAGAGGAGAGGAGAGGAGAGGATGAGCTGAGGGGAGAGGAGAGGAGGGGAGAGGGGAGGAGAGGAGAGGAGGGGATGAGATGAAGGGAGAGGAGGGGGGAGGGGAGGAGAGGAGCCTGAATGCTCTGTAAAATCAATTGATGCTTTTGAAGAATAGTATTTAAATTAGTTAATTATGCCAGTAAAATGATATGTAATTATGTGACTGGAGGGTATATTTACTAAATTAGTCTCATCTATGCTCACTGTGTAAAATGCTGCAAAATGTTGTTCCTTGATGATTAGGTAATTGTGATAGTAAATGAGTTGTTTACAGACTGGAGATCCTCTGATCTGGCTCAGACCCTACCTCTTTCTACCTCTGTTTCTGGGTCCATGTCTGCTTCCTAAACAGTAAATACAGAATAGGTGAAAACGATGTTAGTGCATATATCATAAGTAGTATGATTCACTGATCACCATGATTATACAGTGGGGAAAAAAAGTATTTAGTCAGCCACCAATTGTGCAAGTTCTCCCACTTAAAAAGATGAGAGAGGCCTGTAATTTTCATCATAGGTACGCGCAACTATGACAGACAAAATGAGAGAAAAAAATCCAGAAAATTACATTGTAGGATTTTTTATGAATTTATTTGGAGGAAGAGGAGGTCCATATTGCTGTTCCTCCATATTGCTGCTCCTCCATATTGCTGTTCCTCCATATTGCTGCTCCTCCATATTGATGTTCCTCCATATTGCTGTTCCTCCATATTGCTGTTCCTCCATATTGCTGTTCCTCCATATTGCTGTTCCTCCATATTGCTGCTCCTCCATATTGCTGTTCCTCCATATTGCTGTTCCTCCATATTGCTGTTCCTCCATATTGCTGCTCCTCCATATTGATGTTCCTCCATATTGATGTTCCTCCATATTGATGTTCCTCCATATTGCTGTTCCTCCATATTGCTGTTCCTCCATATTGCCGCCCTGCCCTGCATTCCCCAACAGATCTGATAAACAGTCTGTTGTGTTTTAACTTGTGAAATATATGGCATATTTTCTTGACTGGGCTGAATGAACAGCTAAATAACATGGCTTAATGTTGTGTACTGTATTTAATGAGATTATACACACTGCCAAGTTCACTCTCTGTGAATCGCTCTAGAATTACACATGGAGTACAATAGTACCACACTGAACACACCTCCCATAGTATGTTGAGGTAATATAGAGAGTACTGAACACACCTCCCATAGTGTGATGAGGTAATATAGAGAGTACTGAACACACCTCCCATAGTCTGATGAGGTAATATGAAAGTACTCACTGGAGAATGTTCTGTCTATTTCTAAAGATCCATTTCTATTGAACATTTTGCAATTTAAAAGTATATGAACACACCTCTACTTTCATGAAACACTCACTTATATGTGTAAACACAACTAAAAGTGTATAATTGTTGGTTAAAAAACTACAGCATCATTTAATTTCCACTTACACACATACTCTCACACTGAATGCTAAGGAGCTTCAGGCGGTATGTTGAGATTGACAGGACGTCTTGTCCAGTCTCTGTAGTGTGTATGAGATGTGAAGGAGGAAGGAGGAGGAGGAAGAGGATGAAGATGTTCTGTATTCCTGGGAGAGACAGGAGGAGGAAGAGGAGGTACTGTATTCCTGGGAAAGACAGGAGGAGGAGGAGGAGGAGGATGAAGATGTTCTGTATTCCTGGGAGAGACAGGAGGAGGAAGGAGGAGGTGCTGTATTCCTGGGAGAAACAGGAGGAGGAAGGAGGAGGTACTGTATTCCTGGGAGAGACAGGAGGAGGAGGAGGAGGAGGATGAAGATATTCTGTATTCCTGGGAGAGACAGGAGGAGGAAGGAGGAGGTGCTGTATTCCTGGGAGAAACAGGAGGAGGAAGGAGGAGGTACTGTATTCCTGGGAGAAACAGGAGGAGGAAGGAGGAGGTACTGTATTCCTGGGAGAGACAGGAGGAGGAGGAGGAGGAGGAGGAGGCTCAGTCTCACAGTATAATTGTGTTGGTAAAGAATAACAGAGCTTCTCTCTAGAGAGGCCACGGGAACTTAATTGCATTCTTCCACTTACCAGCTCACACACGCACACAAGTATAAACACACGCGCAAACCACTGCACGAGCGCGCACACACACACACACACACACACAAACCACTTTTTGATTTATGTTGTGAGGTTCTGGGTTGAGAGGAGATTAGATGTGACTGGAGATGATCTGTAGAGACCGTCATGGGAGAGAAGTGAAGGCAGTAGAGACTGTGTCAGGCAGAGATGTGTGTTGACAGGGAGGGTAACTGGTTGATTGAACAATGAGGAAACAACTGAGTCACAAATCACACACTCTGATCGTCCTCTCCTCATCTCCCTGATGCTCATTTCAAAGGACTGAGAGGAGAAGAGGAGAGGAGAAGAGAAGAGGAGAATAGAGGAGAGGAGAGGAGAGGAGAGAGGAGAGGAGAGGAGAGGAGAGGAGAGGAGAGGAGAGGAGAGGAGAGGAGAGGAGAGGAGGAGAGAAGAGAAGAGAAGAGAAGAGAAGAGAAGAGAAGAGAAGAGAAGAGAAGAGAAGAGAAGAGAAGAGACGTGGCGTGGCCACAGTCATCTGACAAGACAACCAAGATCCAGAGAAAGCAGGGGAGGAGGTGGAGGGAGTAGAGGGGAGATGGTTGTTGAATATTCCACTGAGAAGATCACAGATGAATCCCTTCAGGAATGGAATAGCAGCATAACACCCTTCATACTGAACGATAAAAGACAAAGCTAGTAAAGATTTCTTCTTTAGTAAAAAGGAAGATAAAACCACAAATCCTTCATTTAATTATCCTCGTTCTACCATGCTAGGAAAGCAAAGGCTAGCTTTTTCAAACAGAAATGTGCATCCTGTAGCACTAACTCCAAAAAGTTTTGGGACACTGTAAAGTCCATGGAGAATAAAAGCACCTCCTCCCAGCTACCCACTGCACTGAGGCTAGGAAACACTGTCACCACCCGATAAATCTACGATAATCGAGAATTTCAATAAGCATTTTGCTACGGCTGGCCATACTTTCACCTGGCTACCCCTACCCCGGCCACCAGCTCTGCACCCTCCGCTGCAACTTGCCAATGCCCCCCCCCCAGGTTCTCCTTCACCCAAATTCAGATAGCTGATGTCCTGAAAGAGCTGAAAAATCTGGACCCCTACAAATCAGCTGGGCTAGACAATCTGGACCCTTTCTTTCTAAAATTAGCCGCTGAAATTGTCGCAACCCCTATTGCTAGCCTGTTCAACCTCTCTTTCGTATCGTCTGAGATCCCCAGAGATTGGAAAGCTGCCACGGTCATCCCCCTCTTCAAAGGGGGTGACACTCTAGATCCAAACTGTTACAGACCTATATCCATCCTACCCTGCCTTTCGAAAGTCTTGAAGGCCAAGTTAACAAACAGATAACCGACCACTTCGAATCCCTCCGTACCTTCTCCTCTATGCAATCTGGTTTCCAAGCTGGTCATGGGTGCACCTCAGCCACGCTCAAGGTCCTAAACGATATAATAACCGCGATTGATAAAAGACAGTACTGTGCAGCCGTCTTCATCGACCTGGCCAAGGCTTTTGACTCTGTCAATCACCGCATTCTTATTGTCAGACTAAATAGCCTTGATTTCTCAACTGACTGCCTCGCCTGGTTCACCAACTACTTTTCAGATAGAGTTCCGGAGGGCCTGTTGTCTGGACCTCTGGCAGTTTCTATGGGGTTCAATTCTCGGGCCGACTCTATTCTCTGTGTATATCAATGATGTCGCTCTTGCTGCTGGTAACTCTCAGATCCACCTCTACGCAGACGACACCATTTTGTATACATCTGGCCCTTCATTGGACACTGTGTTAACAAACCTCCAAGCGAGCTTCAATGCCATACAACACTCCTTCTGTGGCCTCCAACTGCTCTTAAATGCTAGTAAAACTAAATGCATGCTCTGCAATCGAACGCTGCTTGCACCCGCCCGCCCGACTAGAATCACTACTCTCGGCGGTTCTGAGTTAGAATATGTGGACAACTACAAATACCTAGGTGTCTGGTTAGACCGTAAACTCTGCTTCCAGACTCACATTAAGCATCTCCAATCCAAAGTTAAATCTAGAATCGGCTTCCTGTTTCGCAACAAAGCCTCCTTCACTCATGCTGCTAAACATGCCCTCGTAAAACTGACTATCCTACCGATCCTTGACTTTGGCGATGTAATTTACAAATTAGCTTCCAACACTCAACTCAGCAAATTGGATGTAGTAAATCACAGTGCCATCCGTTTTGTCACCAAAGCCCCATATACTACCCACCATTGTGACCTGTACGCTCTCGTTGGCTGGCCCTCACTACATATTCGTTGCCAAACCCACTGGCTCCAGGTCATCTATAAATCACTGCTAGGCAAATCCCTGCCTTATCTTAGCTCATTGGTCACCATAGCAACACCCACCCGTAGTATGCGCTCCAGCAGGTATATCTCACTGGTCATCCCCAAAGCCAACACCTCCTTTGGCCGCCATTCCTTCCAGTTCTCTGCTGCCAATGACTGGAACGAACTACAAAAATCCCTGAAGCTGGAGACACTTATCTCCCTCATTAACTTTAAGCATCAGTTGTCAGAGCACCTTACCGATCACTGCACCTATACACAGCCCATCTATAATTAGCCCACCCAACTACCTCATTCCCATATTGTTATTTATATTGTTATTGATTTTGCTCATTTGCACCCCAGTATCTCTATTTGCACATCATCTTCTGCACATCTATTAATCCAGTGTTAATACTAAATTGTAATTATTTTGCACTATGGCCTATTTATTGCCTTACCTCCATAACTTTCTACATTTGCACACACTGTATATATATTTTCTATTGTGTTATTGACTGTACATTTTTGTTTATCCCATATGTAACTCTGTGTTGTTGTTGTTTTTATCGCACTGCTTTGCTTTATCTTGGCCAGGTCGCAGTTGTAAATGAGAACTTGTTCTCAACTGGCTTACCTGGTTAAATAAAGGTGAAATAAAAAGAAATAAAAAGAATAAAATAATAATAAATAAATAAATAATTTCATTTCATTGCCAGCTGAAAAGTTTATTGCAGCTGAGAGTTGTTGTCATCAATTCAGGGGATATTCTATTTGTTTGTTGCACTGCAATAAGCTGGAAAGAAATTGTTGCTCCCTTTACATTAATGAAATGTCGAGAGCTCTGTTAAAGAACAAAGGACATTTAACTGAGTAATGCAATGTGATCATGTTGCTTTAATTAACACATGACTGCATTAAAGCCTTTATTTATTCTAATTTTCTCATGGGGCTTAAACAAACACATATTTAATTCATACATTTTTATGAGATCCGCCCGACTGTGTGAGTATGTCTCCATTGTCTTTTAATGAAGAACTTCCTCCCCGAACAAATGGTGAAAACATTGAATAAACTATTTGATTACATCCTATAATTATCTCATGAAACACCCTTATTTATGAGCAGGGCTCTACTAGCTCTGTCTCTACTCTAGTTACAGCTCTGTTCTTATAGCCTGTCTCTACTCTAGTTACAGCTCTGTTCTTATAGCCTGTCTCTACTCTAGTTACAGCTCTGTTCTTATAGCCTGTCTCTACTCTAGTTACAGCTCTGTTCTTATAGCCTGTCTCTACTCTAGTTACAGCTCTGTTCTTATAGCCTGTCTCTACTCTAGTTACAGCTCTGTTCTTATAGCCTGTCTCTACTATAGTTACAGCTCTGTTCTTATAGCCTGTCTCTACTCTAGTTACAGCTCTGTTCTTATAGCCTGTCTCTACTCTAGTTACAGCTCTGTTCTTATAGCCTGTCTCTACTCTAGTTACAGCTCTGTTCTTATAGCCTGTCTCTACTCTAGTTACAGCTCTGTTCTTGTCTCTATTCTAGCTACAGCTCTGTTGTCTAACAAAAAGAAAGATGGCCAGGATGAATACTGTATAGACTGTCTCTGTGTCCATCAGTGTTCTCATGTGATTGAGTGGCCAGTTTGGCTGCTGTTGACTGACTGGATCCATCTTGTTGTTCTCTGCAGAAGGAGACGTAGTGACTTGACTGGATCCATCTTGTTGTTCTCTACAGAAGGAGACGTAGTGACTTGACTGGATCCATCTTGTTGTTCTCTACAGAAGGAGACGTAGTGACTTGACTGGATCCATCTTGTTGTTCTCTGCAGAAGGAGACGTAGTGACTTGACTGGATCCATCTTGTTGTTCTCTGCAGAAGGAGACGTAGTGACTTGACTGGATCCATCTTGTTGTTCTCTGCAGAAGGAGACGTAGTGACTTGACTGGATCCATCTTGTTGTTCTCTACAGAAGGAGACGTAGTGACTTGACTGGATCCATCTTGTTGTTCTCTACAGAAGGAGACGTAGTGACTTGACTGGATCCATCTTGTTGTTCTCTACAGAAGGAGACGTAGTGACTTGACTGGATCCATCTTGTTGTTCTCTACAGAAGGAGACGTAGTGACTTGACTGGATCCATCTTGTTGTTCTCTACAGAAGGAGACGTAGTGACTTGACTGGATCCATCTTGTTGTTCTCTGCAGAAGGAGACGTAGTGACTTGACTGGATCCATCTTGTTGTTCTCTGCAGAAGGAGACGTAGTGACTTGACTGGATCCATCTTGTTGTTCTCTACTGAAGGAGACGTAGTGACTTGACTGGATCCATCTTGTTGTTCTCTACTGAAGGAGACATAGTGACTTGACTGGATCCATCTTGTTGTTCTCTACAGAAGGAGACGTAGTGACTTGACTGGATCCATCTTGTTGTTCTCTACTGAAGGAGACGTAGTGACTTGACTGGATCCATCTTGTTGTTCTCTACAGAAGGAGACGTAGTGACTTGACTGGATCCATCTTGTTGTTCTCTACAGAAGGAGACGTAGTGACTTGACTGGATCCATCTTGTTGTTCTCTACTGAAGGAGACATAGTGACTTGACTGGATCCATCTTGTTGTTCTCTACAGAAGGAGACGTAGTGACTTGACTGGATCCATCTTGTTGTTCTCTACTGAAGGAGACGTAGTGACTTGACTGGATCCATCTTGTTGTTCTCTACTGAAGGAGACGTAGTGACTTGACTGGATCCATCTTGTTGTTCTCTACAGAAGGAGACGTAGTGACTTGACTGGATCCATCTTGTTGTTCTCTACAGAAGGAGACGTAGTGACTTGACTGGATCCATCTTGTTGTTCTCTACAGAAGGAGACGTAGTGACTTGACTGGATCCATCTTGTTGTTCTCTACAGAAGGAGACGTAGTGACTTGACTGGATCCATCTTGTTGTTCTCTACAGAAGGAGACGTAGTGACTTGACTGGATCCATCTTGTTGTTCTCTACAGAAGGAGACGTAGTGACTTGACTGGATCCATCTTGTTGTTCTCTACAGAAGGAGACGTAGTGACTTGAGTTTGATGTGTGTGGTGTGTGTGTGTCTCTACTGTGTGTGTTTGTGTCTCTACTGTGTGTGTGTGTGTCTATACTGTGTGTGTGAGTTAGTAGAGAGACTGATTGTCACTAACACGTGATGAGATCAGAGAGAAGCTGCAGCCTTCCATACATGGACCAGACAGATGAGATCATGGAGAATCTGCAGCCTTCCATACATGGACCAGACAGATGAGATCAGGGCCTATGTTCATAAAGAATCTTAGATTAGGAGTGCTGGTCTAGGATCAGTATTTTTTGTTGTTGTTGAAAATAATGAATAATTGTATATGGACAGGGGGAACCTGACCCTAGATCACCACTCCTATATGAATATGGGAGGCTGCAGCCTCTTTAAAACAGCACACCAGCCGCTCCTAATAGTCAGAAATATACATCATCAAATGGAATCATCGTTGGCCAGTCATGGAGGCCAACGTGGATCTGTATGGTACATTATGTACAGCCAGCAGCTGTCATCTATTGTCCAACTCCATCAGGTACCATTCCACCTCAAGTCAGCCTGTGTGGCGACTGAGCAACAGCAGGCCTCTCTCCTGCCCAGTGTTGCAGTTTACCAGTTAAACGCCATCCTTTTACAATCCTTTACAGAGGCCTTTCACAGTTTACAGAGGCCTGATGACTGTTACTGTTCTGTGGTGAGTAATCACATCTACCCCACCTGCAGAAGGTCTGTCAGGCACTAGATGTATGGCTAGGAGCTGTAACTGTTACACTGTGTTCCACACAGCCTGCTAACTGGAGCCAGCAGAGCCAGACACCAGGGCACACCTGAGCCAGACCAGCTAGGCAGAAGAGGCAGCAGCTACAATCTGTTCTGGGCTCACTGTGTCCACCTTGAGTTTAACAGCATAAGTCTTACATTGACTCTGCACCGGTACCCCCCTGTATATATAGCCTCCCTACTGTTATTTTATTTTACTTCTGCTCTTTTTTTCTCAACACTTTTTTTGTTGTTGTTTTATTTTTACTTTTTTTGTTAAAAATAAATGCACTGTTGGTTAAGGGCTGTAAGTAAGCATTTCACTGTAATGTCTGCACCTGTTGTATTCGGCGCATGTGACCAATAAAATTTGATTTGATTTGATTTGATTTGATTTAACAGCTGCTGTCGTGCTGAGAGCTGCTAGCTGGGTTCTGAGATGGTAAATGACAATGGCACTGAGATACAGTACCTTGCTGCCTCCCTGTCGGCCTACCTGTCTACCTGTCGGCCTACCTGTCTACCTGTCTGCCTACCTGTCTACCTGCCGGCCTACCTGTCTGCCTGTCTGTCTGTCTACCTGTCTGCCTACCTGGCTGTCTACCTGTCTGCCTGTCTGTCTACCTGTCTGTCTACCTGTCTGTCTACCTGTCTGCCTGTCTACCTGTATGCCTACATGTCTGCCTACCTGTCTGCCTGTCTGCCTACCTGTTTGCCTGTCTGTCTACCTGTCTGCCTACCTGGCTGTCTACCTGGCTGTCTACCTGTCTGTCTACCTGTCTGTCTGCCTGTCTGTCTACCTGTCTGTCTACCTGTCTGCCTACCTGGCTGCCTACCTGTCTGCCTACCTGTCTGCCTACCTGTCTGCCTGTCTGTCTACCTGTCTGCCTACCTGTCTGCCTACTTGGCTGCCTACCTGTCTGTCTACCTGTCTGCCTACCTGGTTGTCTGCCTACATGTCTGCCTACCTGTCTGCCTACATGTCTGCCTACCTGTCTGCCTACCTAGTTGTCTGCCTACATGTCTGCCTACCTGTCTGCCTACATGTCTGCCTGTCTGCTCAGAGCCCCTGCTACCCCCATGTGAAGTATGATGTTGTTTTCACCACAGAGAGCACTGTCCTCTCCAGACACACAGTGACCAACAGTTCTGCAGAAGAGGCATTTATGGAAGAGAATCAAAAAGGATGACATGAAACGATGCAGCTTTTATGTTGGAAATGGAAAACTAAAGCTGCTTTCTGGGATTATAGGTGTGTCTCCCACCTCCACACAGGACTCAAAACACACGCATGAATGCATGCACACACACACACACACACACACACACACACACGCACACACACACACGCAACACACACACACACACACACACACACACACACAGGTGTGAATTGTATGTGGAACAGTGTCTGAGCTTCCTAAATTGCTCTGGTGGCCCTGAGGTCAAACCTATTCCCTCAGACGTGTTGTTATTAGATCCAGCTCTTTAGAAACATCACAGCCAACCTGAATGCATCCTGCAGCCGTTAGACAGGGTGACCAAAACATCACTGTACCTGACAGGCAGATTGACGGACGGAGGGACAGACAGGCAGACGGAGGGACAGACAGACAGGCAGATAGGTAGACTGAGGGGCAGGCAGACAGGCAGACGGAGGGACAGACAGACAGGCAGACGGAGGGATAGGCAGACAGGCAGACGGAGGGACAGACAGACGGAGGGACAGACAGACAGCCAGACGGAGGGACAGACAGACAGGCAGACGGAGGGACAGACAGACGGAGAGACAGACAGACAGACAGACGGAGGGACAGGCAGAGCATCATTGTTCCACTGTCTACAGCTCAGTGTACTGTATGTTAACAATAGCATCATTGTTCCACTGTCTACAGCTCAGTGTACTGTAAAACGTATTGTATGTTAACAATAGCATCAGGGATGTAGCTCAGTTGGTAGAGCATGGCGTTTGCAACGCCAGGGTTGTGGGTTCGATTCCCACGGACGGAGGGACAGACAGGCAGACGGAGGGACAGACAGACAGGCAGATAGGTAGACTGAGGGGCAGGCAGACAGGCAGACGGAGGGACAGACAGACAGGCAGACGGAGGGATAGGCAGACAGGCAGACGGAGGGACAGACAGTAGCATCATTGTTCCACTGTCTACAGCTCAGTGTACTGTAAAATGTATTGTATGTTAACAATAGCATCAGGGATGTAGCTCAGTTGGTAGAGCATGGCGTTTGCAACGCCAGGGTTGTGGGTTCGATTCCCACGGGGGGCCAGTATAAATTTTTTTTAAATAAAAAAGATTTAAAAAAATTATTTATATGCACTCACTAACTGTAAGTCGCTCTGGATAAGAGCGTCTGCTAAATGACTAAAATGTCAAATGTAATTGTTCCACTGTCTACAGCTCAGTGTACTGTATGTTAACAATAGCATCATTGTTGTTATCATGTTAACTGCTGTGCGTGTGCGTGTGTACTGTGTGTACGTGTGTGTGTGTACACTACCGTTCAAAAGTTTGGGGTCACTTAGAAATGTCCTTGTTTTTTCGAAAGAAAAGCAATTTCTTTGTCCATTAAAATAACATCAAATTGATCAGAAATACAGTGTAGACATTGTTAATGTTGTAAATGGCTATTGTAGCTGGAAACGTGCCATTGGACCATCAGTCCTGTGATCCAATGGCACGTTGTGTTTGCTAATCCAAGTTTATCATTTTAAAAGGCTAATTGATCATTAGAAAACCCTTTTTGCAATGATGTTAGCACAGCTGAAAACTGTTGTGCTGATTAAATAAGCAATAAAACTGGCCTTCTTGAGACTAGTTGAGTATCTGGAGCATCAGCAATTGTGGGTTGGTTACAGAATCAAAATGGCCAGAAACAAATAACTTTCTTCTAAAACTCGTCAGTCTATTCTTGTTCTGAGAAATGATGGCTATTCCATGCGAGAAATTGCCAAGAAACTGAAGATCTCGTACAACGCTGTGTACTACTCCCTTCACAGAACAGCGCAAACTGGCTCTAACCAGAATAGAAAGAGGAGTGGGAGGCCTCTGTGCACAACTGAGCAAGAGGACAAATACATTAGAGTGTCTAGTTTGAGAAACACAGGTCCTCAACTGGCAGCTTCATTAAATAGTACCCGCAAAACACCAGTCTCAACGTCAACAGTGAAGAGGCGACTCCGGGATGCTGACCTTCTAGGCAGAGTTACAAAGAAAAAGCCATATCTCAGACTGCCCATCTTAATCTATTATTTTTATTGGCCAGTCTGAGATATGGCTTTTTCTTTGCAACTCTGCCTAGAACAAGGACTTTACTTACTTTTGATAATGCCCTAATAAAGTTAAGAAACGTTTGTGAAGGTGTGGTGTGGCCATTATTAGGCTTAGCTACTGCAGGCCTACGAAGGCAGTACGCACCAGCGCTCCAACTAACTCCCACAGTTGAACTTGTTGTGAGGAATAATGTTTTAGGCCTACCAGAGTTACTCCTTTAATCTAATGCTTATCTTTATAAAAATTATTCGGATCAAAAAATGGACGAATTAGCCTCCTTCTGTACGCTTATATCTGTATAGCAGTATTAGCCTATCTGACAAGGAAAAATAAATCCATATTGATGTCAGGAAGATGGCGCCGGCATTTCACTTTCTTTCTCTTTGTCTCTCTAGGACTAGGCCTAAGCTTGTCTTGGTTTATATTTATGTCATATTAATATCATACAGTGGACACCTAAGCCTATAGGCTTATATGCATGCAATGCCCTGATGCATTTAGCACTCAAATCTCCGACAGCTGAACCTGAGGTAGACAATTAAAACAATAGGCTATAATGTTTTGAATATGCTACACATCGAAACACAATAATCGTTTTTAAGGACACGTTACTGTGGATCATTTGGCCAATATGGCTTGTTAATTGATGGTGCTGACCAGCTGGAGTTCTCGTTCTACTCTCGGATTTGAATGGATCTCTTGGATCCGAACCAGCACGGGTCTGTTTGGGTCTGTTTTCCACAGTCCTTTTCGGAACGGGTCTGACTGTCCTCGGGTCCATTCGGAACGGGTTTCCATAAAAAAAAATGTATTTCTGCATATTGGGTCAGGTGGGAGAGCCATGGATCCATTTCAGAACGGGTCCAACTTTTTGGACCCGCGAAGACCTCTAGTCCGAGGTGATCTTTGACTGTAGATAGCAATGACATTTGAACATTGTCATATGCCCTTTTGTTTACAAATACTAACTAGCTAGCTACATGTCTGGCTAGTCTGGTGTTACATGCTTTACAATGCTACTTTTTAGCCACAGAAGCAGAAGCAAACACGTCTCTCTATGAATTTCAATTGCTAAAGCTTGAACCGCAAGCACTTGAACTGCTCTGAGGAGTACTGAGGAGGAGAAAAGAAAGAGAAAATTGTTCAATGTTGTCTTAGTAAGCAACTCCGGTGTATATCTGGCCTTGTGTTTTAGGTTATTGTCCTGCTGAAAGGTGAATTTGTCTCCCAGTGTCTGTTGGAAAGCAGACTGAACCCAGTTTTCCTCTAGGGGTTTTTGCCTGTGCTTAGCTTTATTCCATGTGTTTTTTATCCTGAAAAACTCCATAGTCCTTGCCGATGACAAGCATACCCATAACATGATGCAGCCACCACAATGCTTGAAAATATGAAGAGTGGTACTCAATGACGTGTTGTGTTGGCTTTCCCCCAGGACATTTCATTTCTTTGCCACATTTTTTGCAGTTTTACTTTAGTGCCTTATTGCAAGCTTCCTTCTTTTCACTCTGTCATTTAAGTTAGTGTTGTGGAGTAACTACAACGTTTTTTGATCCATCCTCAGTTTTCTCCTATCATAGCCAATCTCTGTACAGCTAGTTTCCGTCCTCCTCTGGGTACATTGACTTCAATACAAAACCTAGGAGGCTCTTGGTTCTCACCCCCTTCCATAGACATCTTCAGGAAGATGTCCTCCAACCTGTCAGAGCTCTTGCAGCAGGAACGGACATGTTGTCCACCCAATCAAAGGATCAGAGGATCTAATACTCAAATCATAAGCTACAGCTAGCTAGCACTGCAGTGTATAACATGTTGTTAGTAGTTGACTCAGATAGAGAGAAAGACAATAGTTTAACAGTTTTGAACAAATTAATTTCTTTAAAAATGAAGTAGAAGCAAGAGAGAGAGAGAGAGAGGAGAGAGAGAGAGAGAGAGAGAGAGAGAGAGAGAGAGAGAGAGATTGAGCGCTTGCTATATTTAGTTTTTTACTTTCACTGACTTAACTAACGAATGCAACTAGCTAGTTTAGCTTACTCAAACACTCGGCTCAAACAGAGAGGGATGCTATTACATAACTGGCTATGGCTATCCAACACTGGAACTCTTCCAAGTCAAGGTAAGCTTTTGGTTTTATTAATTTATTGCCACCAGGGCCCACTAGTGTAACTGCTAAACTGTCTGCTAACTGTACACTGTACTGCATGATTGTAGCGGGTTTACTAACACGTTAGTTCTAGTAGCTATGATGTTGACTTGACGTTAGCTATTATGGTGACAACGATGCAGGCGGTTAGCGGTTATGATATGAAGGTTGGGCTTGGAGAGTTTTTTTTGCCTTGTCACAGACAGCTGATGTGTTGTGCAGTGAAGTCCACAAGCGAAGGGAAAAGGTGAGAGGAGGAGAGTGCATAGATGCGAGAAGGAATTCTATGCCGATGTGGCTGCTATGAAAGTGAACTGTGTTTGCGTGTGATCAGGGGTGTATTCATTCTGCCGATTCTGTTGAAAGATGTTTCTTAAATGGAAGCAAAGGGAACGAAACGGGAATAAACATACCTGAATTTGTCCAATAGAAACTCGTTTGCAACTGTTGGACTAATGATTAAACCCTAGATCAGCTGGATGCAGGCAAGATTCAATTTTTAATTTTTAATTTAAGATTGTGCAAGGCGGTATTGAATGTGTCAATGTCTGTCACCTTGATCACTTACATTTCTCTCGACCTGTGCACCTACGTTGTAAACTTTCATTCATAGGCTAGGTTGTAGCAACCTCATGATGGGTATAGGGACAATTTGAGTATCATGTTACATTGAGCTGGGTGAATGGAATATGAATGACAGTCATTCAATATGCTGTAATAGAAATAAGGCCATGCTCATAAAAAAAAGAATCGTCCTCCTCATCTTAAACGGCACCAACCGCCACTGATGTGACTATACATATGATGTGAAGATGATACCAACATAAATGTTGTAATGATATGCCTCACATAAAAGTGATCTGGCATCCCAATAAGAGGATCGGAGCCTATGTCCAAAGCATAGGCTACACAGCTGTTACAGTACACATTAGCCTTTATGTTCCTGCTCAATACTACTGGAAACACTTATTTTATTCAAAGGTTCTTCTGCCTTTGATGAAGCAAAGATCTACAACTACCGTCACTCAAGAGCCAGAAGAATTTCAGAAAACTGCTTTGGGACCCTTGCTGCAAGATGGCGGATCCTGGTACGAGCCCTTGAGGTTGCCCCAGAGAAAGCTGAGACCATTGTGAAGGCCTGCGTGGCCCCCCACAACTACCTTTGCACCACAGACACTGACAACACAGAGGCATCAACATGGTACATTACATTTTCTTTTACATTTACGTCATTTAGCAGACGCTCTTATCCAGAGCGACTTACAAATTGGTGCATTCACCTTATAGCCAGTGGGATAACCACTTTACAAACTGGTACATCCACCCCACATTTGTTGATCACTCCTCACTTGCTGTGGACCTGCTTCCAAGAGAGTGGAGACAGGTGGTACAAGGGGACACCAGCTTCCTGGACCCAAGAAACATGTTGACAGACAGGGCAACTAGAGTTGCTGTAGACGTGTGCAACAACCTGAAGAACTACTTCCTCACACCAGCAGGTCAAGTGTCTTTCCAGGATGCTGCCATCATGCGTGGCACCTGACAGTAAATGTTGGAGTGGTCTGGAAAACATTTGCACACATACGTTCTCTTCTTCTGGTTGATGACTGTGTCATGTCGAATCCAAGATGGTCCTCTGTAGCTCAGCTTGTAGAGCACGGCGCTTGTAACGCCAAGGTAGTGGGTTCGATCCCCGGGACCACCCATACACAAAAATGTATGCACGCATGACTGTAAGTCGCTTTGGATAAAAGCGTCTGCTAAATGGCATATTACTTTATATTACTACATAGCAGTGCGGTCGTGTTTTCTGAGTGTCCTTATGTAAATAGCCTGTTTTTAGTTTTTTTGTCTTTTTCGTATATATTTCTCAATCTCACTTTCCATCCTTTAACTAAATATACTTTCCTGCAACCCGCCTCACCCAATGTGGAACGGATTCTGTTGTTTCTTCATACATTTTTATCCAGAACCTCTGGCTGAAATTAGCCAGCTAGCCAGCTAACTAGCTACTTGCTCTTAGCCACCGTTAGCGGTCTTCACCATTGTCCGTGGCCGTGGCCTGCAATACCTACCAGCCAGCTCTAGCCTGGACAATTGTCGGCCAGGCACAGTCTGCACATCGCGCTATCGAGCCAGAGCATATCGGATTTTCTGCCGGAACCACTGAATCACTGGACCTTAACAGTGGATCATTGCTAGCCAGCTAACTAGCTACTTGCTATTAGCCACCATTAGCGGTCTTCACCATTGTCCGTGGCCGTGGCCTGCACTACCTACCAGCCAGCCAGCTCTAGCCTGGACTATTATTTCGGCCAGTCTGCACTGTCTGCACAGCACGTTATCGACCCTGAACATATCGGTTTTTCTGCCGGTATCACTGAATCACTGGACTTTTAACACCGGATTCATTGCTACCAGCTAGCTGCAACCAAATGGATGTTTGTGGTTGGCTAATCAGCCCTGAGTTAGCCTTGAGCCAGGCCCATCTCCCGGCTATCTACCTCTCTGTCAACCGGACGGGACCACCTAGTGTTGACACGGAGCCCCGCCGATCCAACACGACTGGTCTGCCGACGAAATCGTCTGATGTGGTTACAACAGGCTTCCCGTTACGACGTCGACCACAAAGATCCATCTGCCAGCCCCGGCCCGCTAGCACACGCTAGCCATGGCCTCTTGCTCACTAGTGCTATAGCAGCCCCTGAACTACCTTTGAACTATCCTATTGCTGTTCACCGGACCTTATGATAACTCAGCTATACAGCTGATGCCTGCTGGACTGTTCCTTTTTACGGTACCGCATCATGTTTATGTTTAGCCTCAGCCCAAACATTGTCGCCATTACCAGCTGCTGTCTTAGCTCTCTCTAATAACACCTGTGATTGCTTTATGCCTCTCTCCCATGTCAATATGCCTTGCTTGTTGCTGTTTCGGTTATTTCTTATTGTACTATTTCACTGTAGATCCCCCAGCCCAGCTAAACCTGCTTTAGATAGCTCCTTTGTCCCACCCCCCATACACGTGGAGACCGACTCAATTGGTGCCTCCAGTGATGCTATCTCTTTCATCGTTACCCAACGCTTAGGTTTACCTCCACTGTACTCATATCCTTCCATATACTTTTCTGTACATAATGCCCTGAATCTATTCTACAACGCCCGGAAACCTGCCCCTTTTTTTCTCTGTACCCAACGTACTAGAAGACCAGTACTTAAAGCCTTTAGCCATATCCTTATTCTACTCCTCCTCTGCTCCTCTGGTGATGTATAGGTTAACCCAGGCCCTGTAGCCCCCAGTATCACTCCTACTCCCCAGGTGTTATCATTTGTTGACTTCTGTAATCGTAAAAGCCTTGGTTTCTTGCACGTTAACATCTGAAGCCTCCTCCCTAAGTTTGAGTTATTCACTGCGTTAGCACACTCCGCCAACCCTGATGTTCTAGCAGTGTCTGAATCCTGGCTTAGGAAGGCCACCAAAAATTCAGAAATGTCCATCCCCAACTACAACTTTTTCCATCTCGATATAACTGCCAAAGGGGGTGGGGTTGCAGTCTACTGTAGAGATAGCCTGCAGAGCTCTATCGTACTATCCAGGTGTGTGCCCAAACAGTTTGAGCTTCTACTTCTAAAAATCCACGTTTCCAGAAATAAGTCTCTCAATGTTGCCGCTTGCTACAGACCCCCCTCAGCCCCGAGCTGTGCCCTGGACACCATATGTGAACTGATTGCCCCCCATCTATCCTCAGAGTTCGTACTGCTTGGTGACCTAAACTGGAATATGCTTAACACCCCGGCCAACCTACAATCTAAACTAGATGCCCTCAATCTCACACAAATTATCAACAAACCTACCAGGTACAACCCTAAATCTGTAAACATGGGCACCCTCATAGATATCATCCTGACTAATTTACCCTCTAAATACACCTCCGCTGTCTTCAACCAGGATCTCAGCGATCACTGCCTTATTGCCTGCATCCGTAATGGGTCCGCGATCAAACGACCACCCCTCATCACTGTCAAACGCTCTCTAAAACACTTTAGCGAGCAGGCCTTTCTAATTGACCTGGCCCGGGTATCCTGGATGGATATTGACCTCATTCCGTCAGTAGAGGATGCCTGGTTGTTCTTTAAAAGTGCTTTCCTCTCAATCTTAAATAAGCATGCCCCATTCAAAAAATTCAGAACTAAGAACAGATATAGCCCCTGGTTCTCCTCAGACTTGACTGCCCTTGACCAGCACAAAAACATCCAGTGGCGTACTGCATTAGCATCGAACAGCCCCCGTGATATGCAACTTTTTAGGGAAGTCAGGAACCAATATACACAATCAGTTAGGAAAGCAAAGGCTAGCTTTTTCAAACAGAAATGTGCATCCTGTAGCACTAACTCCAAAAAGTTTTGGGACACTGTAAAGTTCATGGAGAATAAGAGCACCTCCTCCCAACTGCCCACTGCATTGAGGCTAGGAAACACTGTCACCACCGATAAATCTACAATAATCAAGAATTTCAACAAGCATTTTGCTACGGCTGGCCATGCTTTCCACCTGGGTACCACTACCCAGGCCACCAGCGCTGCACCCTCCGCTGCAACTTGCCCATGCCCCCCCCCCCCGATTCTCCTTCACACAAATTCAGACAGCTGATGTTCTGAAAGAGCTGAAAAATCTGGACCCCTACAAATCAGCTGGGCTAGACAATCTGGACCCTTTATTTCTAAAATTAGCCGCCGAAATTGTCGCAACCCCTATTACTAGCCTGTTCAACCTCTCTTTCGTAACCTCTGAGATCCCCAGAGATTGGAAAGCTGCCGCTGTCATCCCCCTCTTCAAAGGGGGTGACACTCTAGATCCAAACTGTTATAGACCTATATCCATCCTGCCCTACCTTTCGAAAGTATTTGAAAGCCAAGTTAACAAACAGATCACCGACCATTTCGAAAACCCACCGTACCTTCTCCGCTATGCAATCCGGTTTCCGAGCTGGTCATGGGTGCACCTCAGCCACGCTCAAGGTCCTAAACGATATTATAAACGCGATCGATAAAAGACAGTACTGCGCAGCCGTCTTCATCGACCTGGCCAAGGCTTTCGACTCTGTCAACCACCGCATTCTTATTGGCAGACTAAATAGCCTTGGTTTCTCTAATGACTGCCTCGCCTGGTTCACCAACTACTTCTCAGATAGAGTTCAATGTGTCAAATCGGAGGGCCTGTTTTCTGGACCTCTGGCCGTCTCTATGGGGGTGCCACAGGGTTCAATTATCGGGCCGACTCTATTCTCTGTGTATATCAATGATGTCGCTCTTGCTGCTGGTGACGCTCGGATCCACCTCTATGCGGACGACACCATTTTGTATACATCTGGACACTGTGTTAACAAACCTCCAAACGAGATTCAATGCCATACAACACTCCTTCCGTAGCCTCCAACTGCTCTTAAACACTAGTAAAACTAAATGCATGCTCTTCAACCGAACGCTGCTTGCACCCGCCCACCCGACTAGAATCACTACTCTCGGCGGGTCTGACCTAGAGTATGTGGACAACTACAAATACCTAGGTGTCTGGTTAAACTGTAAACTCTCCTTCCAGACTCACATTAA